>NC_143533.1:13014948-13170365 GCF_031878675.1 Megascapheus bottae
TTCTTTCCTTTTCCTATTTATACTAAGTAAACATAGGAATAGATACTTTGAGTAAATATAAGAATATAGGAATAGATACTTTGTATCTCTAGACTCTGTATTTATCTCTGTAGTTACTTCCTATTTAGTTACTTTGTATTTCACATCTGTTTCTGTAGTTACTTTGTATTTTGCTACTTTGTATCTATCTCTGCATTTGCTTTTTTTCCTTCTGTTTCTGCCTTTCCTCAGTGGATACTTAAGGCTTGGGCTCTTGTCCTGGAGTAAGTTAGGTAAGGAATTTTGACAAATGTAAAGATTGCTACCCAGCTGAGTTTCCTGTGTTCTGAACAGCTCACCTGTCCTCAGGCTAGCCCACCTCAGCTTCAGTGGCTTGTCACACCCATCCTGTCTATGCTAGGGAGACTGAGCAAGAAGTCAGCGCAGGTTGGGCTGGCAGGAATTTATCCTGCCTTAACTCTTGGCTCTAGTGGGTGCGGATTATAACCCAGCCATTTTTGGTTTTAAATATACAGGAGCAATTATGTCATTCTCCTTATTTTGTGTGCTGCAGAAAAGTCCCCAAGACAAAAATAACCATCCTTGGTTCCTACTTTTAGACAGTTTCAGGGTACTCCCTTCCCTCTCCCCGTCTTCTTCTTGAAAATTCCATCTCCATTCCTTCTGGGTTTCTCTCTTGAATGTACTGGCGAGCCATACAGTGCTGCTTTATCTAACAAGGGGCTGAGGAGCCAATGCAGATGGAAATGGATTGGGCGGACATGGAGGGAGGAGGCCTTCATGTGCAGAATGAGAACCCCAGCAAGGGTGTCATCTCTCTGCCAGTAACTGTGTCTATCCTCCTTTGATTATTTCTGGTGCCTAGGTAACCACAATTATCTCAGTATGTATAATTTCTTGTCTCCTAGGACAAGCTCTGCCCCATAAGACAACATCCCGTGTTGCTGCCTTAAATAACTGTGTGTGTGCGTGTGCACACGTGTGTTTGTGTGCATGTGTGTGTGTGTGCGCGTGCACGTGCACTCACCTGTGCACACACACACACACACACACACACACACACACACACACGCGAGTCTTGGGATTTGAACTCAGCTTGGGCACTGTCCATGAGCTTCCTTTTGCTCAAGTCTAGTGCTCTACCACTTGAACCACAGCTCCATTTCTGGCTTTTTCTTTCTTTCTTTTTGGTAGTTTGTTGGAAATAAGAGGCTCATAGACTTTCCTGCTCTGAATGACTGAACCACCATCCCCGGATCTCAGCTCCTTAAGTAGCTAGGATTACAGTCATAAACCACTGGTACTTGGCATAAAGAACTTTTGTAGATCTCTCTTAGATGTATCCTAATTACTTCGTGGTGGTCAGATGGCACATACTTGTCTGTCTTCATTTGTCTTGCCAATTAAGTGGTACCAAACAAGGCTTGATGGGGCATGTCTGTAATCTCAGCCCTTGTAAGTCAGTGGCAGACAGGAATGAGATTTCATGGCCAGCACAAAAACAAAACAACACCTCTCCCCTTTCCGCAGGGTGGGGGGGCCCTAAGACTTCATTTGTAATAAGGGTCTAAACGTGGCAGAAACTTTTCTTTTGGTCAGTCCTGGGGCTTGAACTCAGGGCCTGGGCACTATCCTTGGATGCTTTTTGATCAAGGCTAGCACTCTACTATTAGCTACAGTGTCATTTCTGGACTTTTCTGTTTATGTGGTACTGAGGAATCGAACCCAGGGCTTCATGCATGGTAGGCAAGCACTCTACCACCAAGCCACATTCCCAGCCTTGCAGAAACTTTTTTTTTTAAACCAGTCCTGGGGCTTGGACTCGGGGCCTGACAACTGTCCTTGGGCATTCCTCAAGGCTAGAGCTCTACCACTTGAGCCACAACACCACTTCTGGTTTTTTCTGTGTATGTGCTACCAAGGACTCAAACCCAGGCAGGTCTTTGTGCATGCTAGACAAGTACTCTACCACGAGGCCACCCTCTCAGCTCCCAGAAACTCTTAATCTAGTGACAGACCCATGGAGCAATAGTGCTGGGAAGCGGAGGGTGTGTCAGTCTCTGTGATGGAATGCTTATGTACCAAGGGACAGTTCCACCCCAAACACCATAAAAACAAATGAAGTCAATAGTGGTAAGCCTGAGCGTGGTAGTACACGCCTACAGACCCTGCTCTTGGAGAGGTAGACAGAGGAGGACTGTTTTGAGGCTAGCTGGAGGTGAGGGTGGCGGAAAGAGAAAGAATCCAAGGCTCTACCTAAAATGCACACCAGAGCAAAACATTAAAATAATTGCAAGGGCTGGGGGTGTGGCTCAAGTCATAGACTTGTATGCCTAGTGATTGCCTAGTAAGCATGAAGCTCTGGAGTTCAAACTCCAGTACTGCCGGGAGATAATAAAACTAAAACTGGTGTTGTGGGCATAGGTTCCTCTCTCCCCCACCCCCATAAACACCTGACTTTTTCTGATTCTGTGACTGTATCCTTGGGGAAGTCCTCTCTCTCCCAAGGGTTGACCAACTCTTCTGTATCTGCCAGACCCAATGTTAAGTCCCCATGGCTTCAAGCTGCAATCTTCAGATCTCAGCCTCCGCCTGAGTAGCTGGGACTGCAGGCGTGAGCTACTCATGCCTGGCCCCCAAGGGGTACTATTGAACTCATTGGACCTGATGACAAAAGGCATCCATACTTCAACAGTAGATGAGGGGTTTTGAGGAGTAGAAAATGGACTTGGAGCAAGAAGGGGAGAAGGACCAGGGCGAGATTATCAGAATGCATGCAGTGGGAACTTGAGAGGCAGATGGGTGTTGCTCTGGCTGGTTTTCCCACGGGGGCCATCCAGCTGGGGTTCTAGCTACCCAGCTGTTGCTTTCTGTCCCTCGTAGCCAATCCCAGAAGCTCAGGTGCCCAGGCAGAAGCTGGTAGATCTGGGCAAGGAAGCCACATTCTCCTGCTGCTGGCCAACTCACAGCCTTCACTGGCCACTCTCTTGGGTGTTGTCCACTTCAGATCAATGTCACTCTGAGGTTGAAAAAGAACTGGCCTACATTTTCAGCTCTAGCAATGCTGAAATGAAGTGGGGCATGGGCATGGTGGCAGGGGCTGGTGCCAGACACCCTAGCTAATCAAGAGGCAGAGATCTGAGGATTGCAGTTCAAAGTTAACCTCGGGGATGCTTAACTCCAATTAACCAGCAAAAAGGTAGAAGTAGGGGCCGGGAGTTTGGCCTAGTGGTAGGGTGCTTGCCTAGCATGCACAAAGGCCCGGGTTCAATTCCTCGGTACCACATCCGTACAAAAAAGCTGGAATGGTGCTGAGGCTCAAGTGGTAGAGCTCTAGCCTTGAGAAAGTCCAAGGACAGGGCTCAGGCCCTGAGCTCAAGCCCAGGACTGGCAAAAAAAAAAGGTAGAAATAGAGCTGTGGCTCAAGTGGTAGAATAGCAGCCTTGAAAGAAAAAGCTATGTGATAGCTTGGTGCTCTTTTTATTTCCTTGCAGAGAATTGTTTCCTGGAGTCTATCTCTGCCTGCTTCTTTCCCATTCTCAAATCCCCAACCAGCAGTTCTATTTCAGACTCCCCCCCCATACAAGTTTCCCCAAGGATAAATAACTTAGGGCTCTTCTGAGGTATGTGTGTACATGTATGTGTATGCTGGCCCCAGGAGAGCGAGAGAGAGCGAGAAAGAGAGAGAGAGAGTGAGAGAGAGAGAGAGAGTGAGAGAGAGAGAGAATGAGAGAGAGAGTGAGAGAGAGAGAGAGTGAGAGAGAGAGAGAGTGAGAGAGAGAGTGAGAGAGAGAGAGAGTGAGAGAGAGTGAGTGTGTGTGTGTGTGTGTGTGTGTGTGTGTGTGTGTGTGTGTGTGAATGAATGTGAATGCTGGTCTTAAACTCAGGGCCTGGGCACTGTCCCTGAGCATTTTCCTCTCAAAGCTGATGCTCTACCACTTTGAGCCACAGCTCCACTTGGTGGCTTTATGTTGATTAAGGGGGTCTCATGGAATTTCCTGTCTAGGCTGGCCTTGAATTTTGATCCTCAGATCTCGGCCTTCTAAGTAACTTGAATTACAGGTGTGAACCACCAGTGCTCAAAGAAGGTTTTATTTCTTGCTCTGGGGGTCTGTATCTATTTTTCTCCTGCCTAGCACTGGATGTCCACAGGGCAAGACTGATGAGGAGCTCTGCAGGTTTCTGGGTACAGGCTGATCCTATTTTCTGCTCAGCTTATATAGGGTGTGGTCCTTGACCTTACAGATCCAGGATGGAGCAAGGAAGAGGAAATCAAGGCCCCACCTCACTCTCCCCAGATCATGATAAGTCTGAAACTACACATACAACATACACACATACATACATACACACACACACACACACACACACACACACACACACACACACACACACACACACACACACACACACTAGTTAAAACATCCCATAGTACACCTGGATGCCGGAGAAAGCACACTTGATTCTGAGCAGCCAGGTATCCAGGAGAGAGCCAGAGACTGTAGGACTGAAGGAATGGAAGTTCCATTCACAAGCCAGGTGCTCAGAAGGAGGAAACCTGCCTGGAGGAAAAGGCAGGCCCAAATTTGCCTAATCTGTTAGGGAGAGGGAAGGATGGATTTTGTTCTCATGAAGGGGTGTTTCACTGACATTATTGAATGATCTTTGTAGATTCTGGGCTAGAACAGGAAAGGACAAACCTTCAGCACCCCACAAGTGGTCTGACATGGCTAGGCTCTGGCTTTGGCTCTGAACTGGTAGCTGGAGTTGGGTAGCTCACCTCTATCATCTTAGCCACCCTGAAGTCTGAGATCTGATGATTAAGATATAAAACAAGGGCAGGTAGAGTTGGTGAGACTCCAATTAACTAGCAAAAAAAAAAAATACAGTCAAGGGGTAGAGTGCCAGCTATGAATAGGAAAAGCTGAGCAAATGCTTGAAGCCCTGAAATCAAGTCCTAGGACTAATACACACAGGCACACAGAAAAAAAATACAGAAACACTTGACAAAATTTAGGCATTTAATTCTATTTATGGCAGGAAGAACAATAATTTTATTTTTCTAGGATTTAATGTGGGGCAAAGTCAATGAGTAGCTCATTTTATAGCCTCAGTTACATTGTCCTAGGATTTGTCTCCCCCCCCCCCTAGATTATGAAACTGAAATTCAGTTAACCTGATGGTTTCACTAATTGGCAAGCATGCTACTAACTGAGCCATGCCTCCAACCCCATGGGTTGGTTATTTTGTTCCTTTTTTTTTTTTTGATACTAGATTTTAAACTTGGCCTTTCATTGGACAGGCAGGTGATTTTGGCCACACCCCCAGCCCAGGGCCTGGGTGCCGTCCCTGGGCCTCCTTGGGTTCAAGGCTAGGGTTTCACCACTTGAGCCAAAGCATCACTTCAGGCTTTTTTTTTTTTTCCCCCTTTTTTGAGTTTATTGGAGATAAAGATCTCATGTACCTTCCTGCCCAGTCTGGCTTCAAACCATGATTCTCATATCTCACCTTCTAGATTAGGTGTGAGTCCCCAGGGCCTGGCTCAACTACAGGTATTCTCAGTGTGATCACCACTCACCGAAGGGCTACTGTGGAGTGAAGATCACGTCAGCCTTTTGCTTTGTTTGTGATCTTGACTAGATTCCTGACCTTTGCCGCCTCCTGGAAGAAAGTGAAAATGGGCCTCACTCTAGTAAGATAAGGTGTGGGACAATTAAGGTGACATTCACAGAGTGGAACCATGGTGGCCTACAGCTGTGGTCTTATTTTAGTGGAAAAGGTCCATGCAAGCAGCTTTGGGGTCTTGGCCTTGTGTCAGATGATTTGTGATGTTGTAGGAATTTGAGTCTTTTCTCTCCAAATGGTTGCTTCAACAAGTTTCTCCTTTGGCCTGGTGGCCTGGCCGATTGCTCCAATAAATTGTGGGTGTGTGTGTGTGTATACACTGTCTGAACTTTTGTGCTCAAGGCTGGTGCCTTATCACTTGAGCCACTGCTTTACTTCTGGCTTGTTTGTAGCTAATGATAAATCTCAAGGATTCTCCTGTCTAGGCTAGCTTTGAACCATGATGCTGGTATCTCAGCCCCCTTAGTAGCTGGGATTACAGGGGTGAGCTAGAGATGAGAGCTTGGCTAAGTTCCTCTCTCTTAGTGGCCCTATGAGTTAGATTATGACTGACTTTGAAAGCTCAGACCAAGTGGCTTGAAATGACAGCAGTGGTCAACCAGCTACATATCAGCAGTGGCCTGACTTTCTCTGCCATCCTGGCAATTTCTGCCCTAACACATGCCTATCCCTTACTCTTGCCTGGTCTGTGTTGTTTTGCCCAGTACTTTTATAGAGATGGTCTGCTAAGATTGTTGTTGTTGTTGTTGTTTTCCTTTGTGGATCACTGGGCTTGAACTAGGCCTGGGCGCTGTCCCTGAGCTCTTCAGCTCAAGGCTACCACCCTACCCCTGAGCCAAGCCCTACTTCCCATTTTCTAGAGGTTAATTGGAGAGTCACAGGTCCTTTTGTGCCCAGGCTGGCTTTGAACCTTGATCCTCAGATCTCAGCCTCCTGAGTAGCTAGGATTACAGGCCTGGCTTGCTAAGATTATTTTTAATAGATTTGAGGTTTCCCTTGAAATGTGAGGTAATTAATATGAAGATAATCAATGCAATGTTATCTTAGATTCTTTCCTTCTCTCTGTCTCTCTCTGTCTCTCTCTGTCTCTCTCTCTGTCTCTCTCTCTGTCTCTCTCTCTCTCTGTCTCTCTCTCTCTGTCTCTCTCTCTCTCTGTCTCTCTCTCTCTCTGTCTCTCTCTCTCTCTGTCTCTCTCTCTCTCTGTCTCTCTCTCTCTCTGTCTCTCTCTCTCTCTGTCTCTCTCTCTCTCTGTCTCTCTGTCTCTCTCTTTCTCTCTCTCTCCCCCTCCCCCACCCATAGGTTTTCTCTGTCCAGGGAAGGTGCAGCCAGTCATTCTGCTAGGCCAAGAGGAAATTCCTGTCTTCTCCACATGTCAGCAGTTGCTGCCTGCTAGGTCCTGGAGGAGTGTCCCCTTTAGGAATCACATCACTGCCCCCAGCAAGAAGGGAAGTGCTGCCATTTCCAAGAGGCCTTTCATCTGCACTGCAGGAAAAGTCCTGAGTGCTTTTACCTAGTGTAAGCCCCTGGGCATTGGGGGGGAGAGATGAGGCCATTATGTAGGGTAGCCTGAAGGCTGATTTTTAGAACTCCCTGGAGGAGACTGAGACATACCTGCTCCCAACACACTGGGGAGATATTTCTTGGGAATGAAGATATTTCTGAGGAAAGGGAAAACTTGTATTCTAAGTGGGGAAATTCTATCTTATTTCAAAGTACTTGGAAGAAAATATATGTTTTCCATGATGGATTCCTCCCTGCCCTTTCCCTCACAAAAGCTGTTTTTTTGCTGTTACCAATTAAAGAAGCTTTATTTAGTTGTTTAGATAGTGTTTGTGTGCACTTGAATGTGTGTACATGTACATGTGTGCATGGGTGTATTAGCATTTATGAAACAGATTCTGAATCTTCACTGTGTTTCCAAGGTGGATCTCTTGACTCCCGATAAATAAGATTAAATAAAAAGCCTTTAAAAATAAATCCCAAATACTTCCTGGCTGGCACTACTGACGTTTAAAAAGAAAGAAAAATACGCTGGCATGGGTGACTGTTGCCTGTACCTTAGCTAACCAGGAGGCAGAGATCTGAGGATTGTGGTTCAGAGTCAGCCTGGGCAGGAAAGACTCTTACCTCCAACCATCAAAAAGACAGAGTGGAGCTGAGGTAGAGCACTAGCCATCGGCACAAGACTTCAGGGACAGTACCTAGACCCTGAGTTTAAGCTCTAGGGTCTAGTGTGTAAGCATGCAAGTGCAAGCGTGTGTGTGTGCACCGGCATGCATACACACCAACACTATAAGCCCCTCCCCAAAGTTTGTCTTCATAACTGTTGCTGTGATTATGGTTTTATCATTGGGGAACCTCTGACCCCTTCATGAATATCTCGAGTCTTCATAGGGCTGGGAATGTGGCTTAGTGGTAGAGCGCTACCTAGCATGCATGAAGCCCTGAATTTGATTCCTCAGTACCACATATACAGGAAAAGACAGAAGTTGGGCCCTGTGGCTGAAGTGCTAGAGCACTAGCTTTGAGCAAAAGAAGCTCAGGGACAGTGATCAGGCCCTGAGTTCAAGTCCTATTATGAACCAAAAAAAAGTCTTCACAATCATACTTCCAACCACCAAAGAGGGGCAGTTTGGGGATGTCTTTCTTAAAATTAGAAGCCTGGAAGTTTTAGAACTAGGAGGCAAGCACAGAATATTCTAGATCAGCAAACCAATTCATTATCTTCAGCTTTCCACTTCCTTTTTCTGTCCTGTGGCCCCTTCAGATCTGAGTGTGGTAGCAGTGGGGACCGAGCCACTTCCACTGGTGGCTAATGTCAGGGAGGCGGGGTGGGGGGCCAGCTGGGCAGTCAAGGTGGGCGGGAACGGTGCAGAGGTTCAGAGCCTGAGGTAGATGTTTGACAGGAAGTGGGGTGGCTTCAGTGTGTGCCACACAGGCAGAGCCATGGGACAGGAAAACCCCATCCACCCACAGCCTCTGTGCAGGGACCAGCCAGTCTTGCTGGACATACTGGTTGGACAGAAATACTTTACATTTACATCGAGAAGAAACTCAAGAGGACCCAAAGCCAGAACATTTAACCCGTCTAGTTAACATTTTACTTGATATATTCCAAAGCAGCTAGCTCACGAGTGTGTGGAAAATTCTGGATTGAAAACTCCTTTTAGGTTCTCTGGGTCACAGTGTATCTCTTAGAAAGATCTTGCATTACGTTAATGATATCTGGATTCCAATTAGGATATTTAAAACCCCTGACTGGTGAGAAGGAGTGTCAGATTCTTCACACCAAGTTTCTGCTGGGTATTGAGATGTGGCTGGTAACAACTTTCAAGTAAGAAAAAGAAAATAAAAATGTCTTTAGAGGAAAGAAAATCTCACCCTGGTTGAAATGGGAGAAATGATTCTTGTTTGTCTGGTGGTCAAAGCTTGGGCTGGCTGGTTGGTCCAGAATGAAATGAGCAAGAATTCTTTAAATGAGGTCATTGGGCTGGGAATCTGTAAGAAGGCAATCAATTACTTGAGTGAACTCAGGTCATCTTAGCTTACCTGGCAACTGGTGTTAACATTTCACGGTTAGGTATAAATTTCACTTGTACTTAAGAGTCTTATGTCAACCAAATCCATGTATCCCACTGGAACTCTAGATGCAGATTTAAGTAATTCATTTGTAAATCTTTGTGTCTTTTTTTTTTTCCCTTGGTTGGAAGTGAGGCTTGAACTCAGGGCCTGGGCACAACTTTTCTGGTTGTGGCCAGCATTCTACCACCTTAGAGCCATAACTCCACTTCGTTTTCTGGTAGGTAATTGGAGTAGCCATCCATCATTTTCTGTTTGCTAAAAAAATAAATTATTGTTGCTGGGTGCTGGTGACTCAGCTACTCAGAAGGCTGAGATCTTAGGATCATGGTTCAAGCTAGTGCTCTACCATGTTAGCCACAGTCCCATTTGTAGTATTTTGGTGATTTATTGTGAGATAAGAGTCTCATGGAGTTTGCTGTCCAGGGTGCCTTTGAACCACAGTCCTCAGATCTCAACCTCCTGAGTCACTAGAATTTCAGGTGGGAGCCACTGGGGCCTGGCTTAAAATTCTATTTTCTTGATCCATTCACTGGTGGTAGGGATCTAGGCTATTTGTATGCATTGGCTGTGGTAAATAGTGCAGCAAGGCACATGGGTGTGCAAGTATCTTTACAGTATCCAGACTTGTAATCTTAGATAAATGCCCAAAAGTGGTATGGCTGCATCGCAGGGTAGTTCTATGTTTAGGTTTTGATGAGCCTCCAAATTGCTTTCCATAGTGGTTATATTAATTTACATTTCCACCAACAGTGCAATACAGTTCCTTTCCCCCCACATCCCCACCAGTGTTTGCTGGTGTTTGTATTCTTGACGATGACTATTCTTTACTGGGTTGAGATGGAATCTTGGTGTTGTTTTGATTAGCGTTTCCTTTATACTCACAGATGTTGAGCATTTGTCCATGTATTTATTGGGTTGGCAATCCCTTTGAGTCAACTGGTGAGACTGCATCCTTTTCACTCATCTGCATCTTGGCTTTCTTCTCCTTGTCACCATCAGACTTAAAGCAAATCAGCCCTCAGTCAACACTGTGGCTCAGGAAGAGAGAAGGAATGGAAAGGGATGAGAGTCTGAGCGTGCTGATGAAGGCTGCAAGAGATAAATGTTTTACATAATAGCTTGGTCTGGCTTGCTTACTCCTTTCCACAATGTTATCTGGCCATTAAGAAACATTTTTGACTCATCATTTTGGTTTCATTGCTGCTGCTGCTTCCTCCTCCTCCTCCTCCTCCTCCTCCTCCTCCTCCTTCTCCTCCTTCTCCTCTTCCTTCTCCTCCTACTTCTCCTTTTCCTCCTCTTCCTCCTCCTCTTCCTCCTCCTCTTCCTCCTCCTCTTCTTCCTCCTCTTCTTCCTCCTCCTCTTCCTCTTCTTCCTCTTCTCCTCCTTCTCCTCTTTTTCCTTCTCTTCCTCCTCCTCCCTTTCCTCCTTCTCTGTGCCATTCCTAGGGCTTGAATTCAGAGTCTGGATGCTGTCCCTTAGCTTTTGCTAAGACGAAAGCTCCACCCTTTGAGCCACAGCTCCACTTCTTGCTTATTGGTGGTTCATGGGACATAAAAAAAAATCTCACAACCTTTCCTGCCCAGGAATAGCTTCAAACTGTGTTTCTCAGATCTCAGCCTCCCGAGGAGCGAGGATTGCAGGTGGGAGCCACCAGCCCCTGGCTCACTGCAGTCTCTTTATCGCCCTGTTTAATGACCTGTGGAGGTGGGAAATAGCTTTACATGAGGAGAACAGCAACCCGGCAGTGTTTGCCTCTCAGAGGCCCCGCCTCAAGAAGCTCAAGTAGATACTTGATGCCCCCATTCTATCTACAAAAGTCAGACTGGGACCAATGAAGCTTAGAATGATAAATACATGAATTTAAACTTTTAATTTGATCAAAGTCAGTTGTTAAAGTTTGAGGAACAGGATATTTATATAGTCTCAAAGTATCACCACACACAGAAAACCTTGCCAGATGTAACAGGGGGAAAGAAAAAAGAAATTGTGCAGTGGAGAAATGGGCCCAAACTTGCCCAAGTGATAAGAATGGATACCACGGCCTGTAATCCTACCTCACATCTATAATCCTAGCGATTCTGAAGGCTGAGATCTGGAGAACCCCTGTTGAAGCCAGTCCTGACAGAAAAATCTGCAAGATTCCATTGTTCACATAACCAGCAAAAAGCAGGGCTACAGATAAGGATCAAATGGTAGAGTGCCATCTGAACAAGCAAGATGTGCAAGTGCAAGATCCTCAGTTGAAACCCTACTATCATCACAAGGGGGAAAAAAGGAGGGGAGAAGGATGCACAAGAATTTCTGGTCAGGAGACTGAGAACTGAGGCAAGCTCTGAATTCAAAACTTTGGTATGGGGGAAAATGATGTACCTCTGTTACCAGCCAACATCTTATACCCCTATATTCCTTAAGAGGAACCTGAAGTCGTTTTCCTAGAACTCTCACTCCCAATACAGAACTGAATCTAATTATGTTGAAATAATCAGAAACCCCATGGAGAGGAAAGACTATATAATAACTGGCCTGAATCCTTTCAAATGTCAGTATTACAAAAGCTAAAGCTGAGCAATGGTTACAGATGAAGGGAGCTGAAAGCAACCTGACCGCTTAATGCAACACTAATGTGATGCTATATGGGAAAAAAATAATTGTCATCAAGGACATTACTCAGGATAATTGACGAGATTGACTTGCATCAATGTTAAGTTTCCTGGCACTGTTTACTCTATGATGGTTAATGAAAAAAATTCCCTTTGTGGAAAATATACACTGAATTATTAATGTATTTTTTTAAAAAAGAAAAGAAGAAAGCATAAGCCAGGTGCTGATGGCTCACGCCTGTAATTCTAGCTACTCAGGAGACAGATCTGAGGATTGAGGTTCAAATCTAGCCCAGACAGGAAAGTCTGTGAGACTCTTCTCCCCAATTAACCACCAAGTGGTAGAGTGCTAGCCTAGAGTTGAAGAGCTCAAAGACAGCACCCAGGCCCACAGTTCAAACCCCATGACCACCACCGCCACCAAGAAGGCATGATGTAGTCATCTATTTATAGCTGATGTTATGGGGTGGGAGAGGGGAACAAAATTCCAGATACATCTTATCAGACAAAGACAGAGAAAACCTGGGAGAGGATCAGAAGCCAGTGTTACAAATGCTACAACCTGGTCAAGAGTCTAAGGATTCTCTTGTGTACTTTCTTGTATTTTTGAAACTATTTCAAAATAGAGGCCTAAATTCTTCACACATTCACTAACCTGTAGGCAAACCCAAATGACAGCCAAGAAAAAACAAAAAACAGGGGCCGGGAGTTTGGCCTAGTGGTTAAAGTGCTTGCCTAGCATGCATGAAGACCCGGGTTCGATTCCTCGGTACCACATACATAGAAAAAAGCCAGAAGTGGTGCTGAGGCTCAAGTGGTAGAGCTCTAGCCTTGAGAAAATCCAAGGACAGTGCTCAGGCCCTGAGCTCAAGCCCAGGACTGACAAAAAAAAAAACAAAAACAAAAAACAGTTGTCTATTTTAGAATTGATCATGAAATAAATTGAAGAGACTGGAAAAAGAGGTCTGGTGCCTGTAGAGACTGTCAACCAGCCCAGATTTTTTAAAAATTTTTGGTCAATCGTGGTGCTTGAACTCAGGGCCTGGAATTAGGATTACAGCTGTGAGCCACCAGCACCAGCCTTTGTTTTTTTTTTTTTTTTTTGCCAATCCTGGTGCTTGAACTCAGGGCCTGGGCATTGTCCTAGAGCACTTTTGCTACTTGAGCCACAGCACCATTTTTCTGTATGTGTGGCACTGAGGAATGGAACCCAGCGCTTTGTGCATTTTAGGCAAGCACCCTACCACTGGGTCACACTCCTGGCCCAGCAAGCACATTTTGACTGTCAGAACCTCTGACATGGGATCTGCTGCCCATGTATCCAGCTCTCAATGTCTTCTCATTCACCAGGGCCCTTGCTCTTCCTTGCAGAGCCAGGAATTCCCTCACGGTACTGGTGGCCACAAATTGAGGTCAGTAGGAAAACAGATCTGGCTGGGGTTTATTCCCATCGCACACACAACGTGCTGAGTGAACAGAAAAGAATGTACCCCAGTGAAGGGATGGTTTATGAACCCGGGGCTGGGCTCTGAAAATCCTTGTGATGCCCAGTGGTAGAAAACAGGAAACATCAGTTAAAATGGGAAACGGCTGTGGGCTGAATTACTGTAATTCCTCATCTTGCTGAGAGGTTGGCACAGATTCTACCATCCACAGGGTGAGGGCTCTGGATTTCTATGCCTTGGTAATTTTGCCCTTTGTTTGGGGAGAGAGTAGAGGTTCATTATGAAGCACAGAGGCTTTTGCACTTGGAGAACTTTACACTTTTCTGCAGTTGCGTTCTTCAAGGGCTGCTGTGGTTGGTGGTTAAAGACATTCTAGCGTCATGGTTCCTTCAGATTCCTTCTTGTTATCCCCTTCCTGCTTCTAAGTAGGCAAGATGGAGCACACAGCCACGCACCAATGGCTCACGCCTGTAATCCTAGTTACTCAGGAGGCTGAGATGTGAGTATCACGGCTCAAAGCCAGCCTGGACTAGAAAGTCCATGAGACTCCTATCTCTAATCAAACCCCTGGAAACCAGAAGTGGCTCTGTGGCTCCAAGTGTCAGAGTGGTAACCTTGAGCAAAAGAGCTCAGGACCCTGAGTTTAAGCCCCCCCCACACACACACACAAAAGAGGGGGGCCGAGAAAAATAAACGCACAAGTCTCATCCTATATAAAAGGACTGACAGAGCAAGCATATACATAGAAGATAGGTAAACACAGGCACTTTTCTCTCTCCTCTTTCTTTCTCCTCTCTCCCCTTTTTCTCTCCCTCCACCCCCCTTCCACTTGGAGCCACAGTGCAACTCCCAGTGTTCTGATAATTAATTGGTGGTAAGAGTCTCCTGGACATTTCCTGCCCAGGCTGACTTTTTTTTTTTTTTTTTTTGCCAGTCTTGGTCTTGAGCTCAGGGCCTGAGCACTGTCCTTGGACTTTCTCAAGGCTAGAGCTCTACCACTTGAGCCTCAGCACCACTTCTGGCTTTTGTCTATGTATGTGGTACCGAGGAATCGAACCCGGGTATTCGTGCATGCTAGGCAAGCACTCTACCGCTAGGCCAAACTCCTGAGCCCCTGCAGGCTGACTCTGAACTGTGATCCTCAGAGTTCAGCTTTCTGAGTAGCTAGGATTATAAGTGTGAGCCACTTAGCACCCCACTCACAAGTACTTTTCTCTAAAAGGAAGAGCTTCCTTTCCCCCAAAGGAGAACTTGGCTCCCTCCCCCACCCCGCCCCAGGCCCACCCCTTATTTGTATTCCTTTCAAGCATGGAATTATGAACAATACTAGCAAGATCACGGCAGCAGTACAGGCTTGCTAGGTGGTGTATGCCACTAAATTTCTGGGGAATCTGCCCCTTCCCTCTGGGCCCTTCCCTTTAGAAGGAGGAGAGTTTTTCAGTGTGACCTGGGCTGCACTCTCTGATGGAGATTCCATCTTGGCTGCCTGCTTCCTGTCCCCAATGCCAAGTATTCAGCCATGCCTTCCTGGCTTTCCTGTGCAGGCTGGACTTTTCTGAGGGAACTTGGTCTAGGATTTCTATTTCTTCCATACACGTCTCCTCTTCTAGTCCAGTCATGTCCTCAAGTCTTGTGAAAAGTTCATTGCAAACCCAAGCAATGCTTCATTAGCCTCTCATCATTAGCCTTTGCTTGTCAGAAATGACCCTTCCTTTCCTCCCCCCCATCCCCACTTCCTTTCTTCCAATTCGCTGCCTGGATTTATTATCCTAAATTCAAATCTGACCTCAATGAAACCTCTTAGGGTGACTCAACCCCTAATGATTTCTTTCAGCCATTATTTCATTGAATGGGCATTTGTCAAACTATTTGTGTGCAGGGCTCTTTATTACAAGAGAAATTGGGAGGAGGGTGTGATACAAGCCTATAATCCCAGCAGTCAGGAGTCTGAGTCTGGAGGATTATAAGCTTGAGGCCTTCCTCATAAGGTACATAATCAAGATGGTTTGGAGAAAAAAAATCTGGGTGCCAATGGCTCATACCTTGTAATCCTAGTTACTCAGGGAGGTGAGATCTGAGGGTCACCGTTCAAAGACAGCCCTGGCAGGAAAGTCCTGAGACTTTTGTCTCCAAATAACCCCCAAAAGTTGGAAGTAGTAGAGTACTAGCTCTGAGCAAAAAAAGCTCAAGGCTAGTGCCTAGGCCCCAAGTTCAAGCCCCACAACTGGCAAACACACACACACTGAGTCATTCCCCATTCCCTGCCCTGATTATTTTGCATTCCTGTGTGCAGCACAAGGAATGTCAGAGTTGGGTTGAGATTTTCATCGCGCTGGTCAGGAAATTCATCCCCAATGTTACTAAGGCAACCTGAGCTCTGCTCTGCATAGCTTGGTCCTTGACAATGGAACCTTTCAGAGCTGGGGCCCTGTCCCCTGGGGTGATTTCGTCTCTTGGGAGCATAATGGGTGAAACAGAACAGAGAGTAACTCCACATTGTTTCCTGCCTCCTCTTGCTGTCTGTGGCAGAGTCCTGGTGGTTGTCCAAGCCTCTTGAACCCAGCTGCCCCAGTAGACTTTCAAATTCGCAGCTCACCTGTTGCAACTTCAGTTGAAGTGTGGTTCGCAGACACTTCAGCTGCAGGCACTCTCTCGTGGTGGGCAACAGGTGGCTACAGAAGATGCTCAGTGAGGAAAAGGAAACGGGAACCAGAGGCAGGGTTGGATTAGCAGGATGTGTTTAGAAAAGATCTAAAGCACTTGCGCAACACCAGTGATTTTTTTTTTTTGCCTTGCACTCCTGTCAAACAACCATGCAGAAGTTTTATCTTATTGTTTATTTATATTAATGTGTGAGACCAAGCCTCTCTGTCTTATTGTGGAATGAAGCTAGACAGAGATAAGGGCAGACATTTTAAATGACCAAAAAAGTCAAATAAAATAGATATGACCATGAAATGAGTCAAAATGAAATCATCCCTTTACCCACCATTATTAAAGCAAACCCACCTACCCTGCAAAAGTACCCACCAGTAGGGATGTCTAGTTCACATACATTTCTTTTCCTCCTTTCCTCTCTCCCTCCCTTCTTCCTGGCTTCCTCTCTTCCTTCTTTCTCCCTCCTGTCTGTCTTTCCTCTTCCTTCCTTGCTTCCTCCCTCCCTCCCTTCTTTGCCTTCCTTGCTTCTTCCTGCTCTCTCACCTTCCTGCCTGCCTTCTTTCTTTGCTTCCTTTCTTCTTCCCTCCCTCCCTCTTTTTTTCTCCCTTCCTTTCCCCTCTTCCCTCCATTTCTTCCTTTGTCTGATTTTCTTTTTGTTTGCTATTTTTTCTCCCCCACCCCCTTGGCTACAGAGTGTCAGATAGCCTTAGCTGACCTGCCTGCTCCTGTCTCAGCCTCCTGCGGTTACAGGTATGCATCATTACATCTAGCTCATGTACATTTCTTAATCCAGAGAGTACCAATAGGTTCTTTTGTTTTTATTTTTTTATATACAGCTAAGTTTATTACATAGCATGTATACTGCAATCATACCACCCCTACCCCCCCACACACAAAAAGCTGTGGTTTCTGTAGAATGGAGATTGGAAAGAAACTTTTTAAAAAATGTATTGTTTAGAGCATTTATGGTATTTATTCATATAGCTTGCTCTGTGATCAAGCAACTTTTCTTAGTTGTATGTTCATATCATGGGTTATTTCCTTCACTGTTTTAACATTTTTCTCATGTTTAAGTCATTTTTTTTGCCAGTCCTGGGCTTGAGCTCAGGGCCTGAGCACTGCTCTTGGACTTTCTCAAGGCTAGAGCTCTACCACTTGAGCCTCAGCACCACTTCTGACTTTTTTTCTGGATACGTGGTACCGAGGAATTGAACCTGGGTCTATGTGCATGCTAGGCAAGCACTCTACCACTAGGCCAAACTCCCGGCCACCATTTGCTTCTTTTTTGTCAATAAAGTTTTATTAGAACATAGCCATGTTCAATGCTTTTAATATTATCCATATTTCTTTCTATATTGTCTATATATTTTTACATTGTAGCATTCAGTTTTTTATTTTCTCATGATTTTTCATATATTTTTATTGTAATTAATTGAAGAGTTACATTATATTCACCAGATAAAAGGTACATTACTTCACAAACATTGATACCCTTTTTCATGTCTTGGTCCCCATTTCCCTCCCCCCACCCCATTTGCTGCTTTTCTTTCTTGTCAGGATAATGTATAGAGGGGTTACAGTTACATTCGCCAGGTAGTAGGTGCATTACTTCTCATACACTGATACCCCTTCTCATGTTTTTGTCCCCACTTCCCTCTAAGTCATTTGCTTCTATATTTTAACATATGGATCTATTTTTTCCCCTCTTTTCTGACTTTTGGTCTCTTCCTTGCTACATTAAATTAATAAATTGAAATGAGCTCATTTGCTATATGTATGGGGTGATCTTCATCAAACAAACATAGGAGTCTTCAATTGCAGCAAAGCTTAATGTTTATGTAGTCACTGGCAGGTGTTCCTGGGGAGTTACTTATTTAATTAGTAAGTAATATTGTGCTGTTGGCTTGAATTCCATCAGGGTGCCTGGTTCTGCATCTCTTCCTATTTTGGGACTCAGGTTAAAAAAAAAAAAAAAAGGCATTTGTGTACTTGGAAACAGAATTGAAAAGCACAAATCCAGAAGCACCTTTGCAACCAGAAACCATACAAATTGTTGTGCAAATAAACTTGTGCTCTTTCAGGCCACGTTGAGGTCCAAGCCAGTGGATAAGGGGCCCTGATCACTGCTATGGATTTGCCAGGGAAGGAGTGAGAATAGGAACCACAGCCACACAAGCCAACGAACAATTAGGGTACATAGTCTGATAAAAACTTGGACTCCTGACTGTTAATAACACAGCTCGGTTCCCTAGAGGTGCAAAAACCTAAATCACATTTAGAGATGCATTAGATTGCAGTCATGGTAAAGAAGAGAATGCCATGCAAACTGGCAGGCAGGATTATACCCACATCTGTCAACTCAAATCCACTGTCAGGCAGATAATGGTGAATCGGAGGATTGCTCAGTTTTCCAGGCTGGCACAGCCACTGATGAGAAAAGACATCAACGTGGGTGTGGCTTCTGTCAGGAGCTTGGTGGCAAGATGGAGACAGAAATAAATGGGGTGTATTTGTCCTAAAAATAGATTGCAACCATTCTAAAGGGGCTCAAATGTGGCTTGAAACATGATCATGATGTGGTCAAGTTTGTCTCCCCCTTAGGTAGATGGTGGGGTGATGCACACAGCTATCCCCATCTTTGGCGGGGGTGGGGGAGGGGATGTTGCCTCCCACACTCCTGGATTGAGAACAGTAGCACGATATGCCTTGTATTTATAGTGGTATTGAGCAATGGTTGGGATTTGTAAAGCATTCATGGCAGCATCCGTTCATGAGTGAATATTGTTGGGTCCCATATCTCCCATGGCTGGAAAAGAGCCATCCTTATGTATTGATTCAAAACAGCCGCCAGCCAAGCCACCACAAACCACCGACCATGGCAGACTCCAAAGCACCATGTCCAAGTGTGAAGAGCTACGTCTTAGCATTGATGGACTGTGTTAACTCTTTTGACATCTTGGATTAGAACTGCTCTGACTGAGCTAGGAAATAATCTTGTGCCGTTTGGCATTTCAGGCAGAGAAAAATCAAAGTAAGTCGTGGGCTCGGATTCAGGGCCTCACATTCTTAATTGCCGTTTTCTCTCGAGGCTAGTGCCCTACCCTTTGAGCCACAGCTCCACTTCAACTTTTTGTTTTCTGGTTCATTGGAGTTAAAAGTCCAATAGAATTTTCTTTCCAGGCTAGCTTTGAACCTCAATCATGAAATCTCAGTCTCCTGGTACCTGGCAAGAACCCCCATTTTTTGAGGGTCACCTGTGAGGTCCCTGTGCCCCCTTTCTCCCCCCCGCCCCCAGCTCCACCTTCATGTGAGGGAGACTCTGGTGGCCTGGTGACACCTCCTATGAATGAGCAACACACTAGGCCATTGTGTGGGTGTGGGTGTGCCTCCTTTTAGAACTTTTGAATGAATCAAATGCATTTTTTCTAAGTTGATTCATCCGTAGAAACTAAGTGTAGGCCCAGAGAAAGTCTGTCCTCAACCCCCAGCAAATGGGCAATTTCTCTTGTCAGAACTGCCAGCCACCCTCGGGGTGACGAGTGGCATGTGGTGTTGGCATGGCCATTCTTAGTTTCAGTGTGCTGCTGGCCACAGCACTGGCCTCTCCATCCTGCCCAGTGTCCTTCCGATTTGGCCAAAGAAGGAGTTTCCTCAGCAAGGAGGGGAGGGCAGGGGAGAGAAAGGAAAGAGAAAAAGAAAAGAGCTTTTCTGGTGAGGTGACATGTACTGGGAAAGCAAAAACCAGAAGAGGTGCCGTGATTCAAGTGTAAGAGTGCCAGTCTTGATTGAAAGAAAAGCTAAGGGCCAGCCCCCAGGCCTTGATTGAATGCAAGCCTCATAACAGGTGTGTGTGTGTGTACGCACATACTCAGATAACTGGTAGAAGAAAGGACTTGGAGGTGTGGCTCAGCAGTAGAATGCCTGCCTAGTAAGCGAAGTCTTCAGTTCAAGCCTCAGTACTGAAAAACAAACACAAAAACAAAAACCCACAGTGTCAAACCCAATAAAACCAATAAACCCCAGTGGTAGGAGGAAAAGTCATATTCAAAGATCATGTGGGCTCTGGGCAGCGTGGTGCTGTGGTTCAAGTGGTAGAGTATTTGCTCAGGGACAGTGCCCAGGTCCTGAGTTCAAGGGCTAGGACTGACACCAAAACAGAGAAGAAAAAAATATAAGCAATTCCAGATTTGTTCTCTGGGATTTGGCTTTCCCTGTAGACTTAACTTCATGGGTTACAGCAGAAAAGGAGAAGGAAGGTAGAGGATGAGCTATGGGGGCCTGGAAAGGACTGTGGGTGCTGTGGGAGCTGGAGGCTCAGGCTGTAGGGAGAACTGTTTCTCTTGGCTTGCTTGGGGAAAGGGAGAGGAGGATCAGAAGATCTGTGGTCACTTTGTGGAACTGAAGCTGTGGGTGGTTCTGGGAAAGCCAGGCACATCAAACTGAAGGTTTCTTCTTCAAGAGAACATGATGGTAGAATCTTCTAAAACCTCTTTTTATAGCTCGGGCCCAGTGGCATGGCACCGTTTTTTCTAGGATGGCTTCCTGGCTGTGTTTTGGCTGGATTTTGAAGAACTGCCTTCCCTAGATCTTAGAATTTGTGCTTCACAAAATGACAGTATCTTCTTCAGAGAAAACAAAATAACTATCTTTTATGTTGGCACTGGGTCTTGAACTCAGAACCTTGCATGCAACTTTTTCTGCTCAAGGTTAGGGCATACACCTCTGCTTTTGGCTTTGTTAGTTAACTGGTGGTAAGAATCTCATGGATTTGTCTGTTGGGCTGGCTTTGAACCACAATCCTCATATCTCAGCCTCCTGAGTAGCTAAGATTACAGGCATGGGCCACCAGCCCCTGGCATCCCAAAGGCTTTTGATAGAGTGCCCATGGTGACTTCAGGGAAGAAAGATGTTCTAGATGTGTTCTAGATGGCTCAAGCAGTATTGACCTTGGGGACATTCCACAGTCAAATTGGATGGAACAGATCAGAGACCAGTTTGTGCTGCATTCCCATCCTCAGCCAGAGTTCACGTGTGGTTTTTTTGTTGTTCCTGTTTGGCAGCAGTAGGGCTGGAATTCGGGGTCTGGTGACAGGTGCTCTACCTCCTGAGCTACAACCACCCCTCCAAATATTTTTTGGGCTGTATTTTTCTTTTTTTTTTTTTGGCCTCAGACCAGCCTGGACCACGATCTTCATATTTGTATCTCCCATCTAGCTGGGGTGACAGGAGCAGAGATTTTATGTTGAGATGGAGGGTTGGTCCCACTTTGCCTTGGTTGGCCTCAAACCAGGATCCTCCCATCTCAGCCTCCCATGTAGCTAGGAATACAGGCAGGATCTCCCATGCCCAGCCTCTGCCAATTCTGAAGTGGACCTCTCTCTCTCTCTCTCTCTCTCTCTCTCTCTCTCTCTCTCTCTCTCTCTCTCTCTCTCTCTCTCTCTCTCACACACACACACACACACACACACACACACACACACACACACTTCTCTTTTGTTCATTTGTAAGATGAGAGTCAGTGACTCTACTGTAAAGGCAATGAGAATGGAAACTTGATTCCAGGTCTATGAAATCACCATGCGCTCATCTCACTGTCATGTGCTTTGGTCCACAGGGAAGCAAAGGTGCCTTCCGGTACCACTGGCAGAGTCACAATGTCAAACACAGCGGTGTGGACGACATGGTCCTTTTGTCAAAGATCACAGAGAGCTCCATCGTGGAAAACCTGAAGAAGAGATACATGGATGATTACATCTTCGTATCCTTTGTGCGTCTTCCTGGGCCTGGACTTGAACCTCGGTTCTGCTCTGCTTTGTTGTACTTATGACTGATGCTCTACCACCTGAGCCATGCCTCCAATCCAGCTTTTTTTTTTTGCTGGTTTATTGGAGCCTGAGTCTCCAAGACTATTCTGCCCAGGCTGTGTTTCAAGTGTGATAAATCTCACCCTCCTGAGTAGCTAGGATGACAGATGAAGGCTCACGTTCTGCACTTGATGTGTCACAGGGTTCAGACTCAAGATGATGCTGAGGGTCATTTCTCAGGGTCATTGGCAGAGAACTTTTCCTTCTGTCACTTTGCTCCCTTGATGTGGCATTGCCTGTGACTAGCAGCTTAAAATCTTTGCCATTGTTCTGCACACACCTGGCTTACAGAGCTTCCAGTCCCATTGATTTCACAAACACAGGTTTTCCAGTCCAGATTGGAACAGGCTTAAACAAGATCACCTAGGGGCCAGGCGCCTGTAGCTCATGCCTGCAATCCTAGCTACTCAAAAAAGACTGAGATCTGAGGATCATGGATAAAGCCAGCCCAGGCAGGAAAGTCCAGGGACTCTTTCCTCCAATTAACCACCAGAAAACTGGACGTGGAGCTGTGGATCAAAGGGGTACAATGCTAGCCTTGAGCACAAAAGCCCAAGGACAGTGTGGAACCTGAGCGCAAGCCCCAGGACCAGCACAGACACATAAAATTGCCTCATGTAAATTGTAAAAGCAATTTAGCCAGTTTGCCCTGCAGCTTTCTGCTTCCTAAACGAAGCATAAGAAATGAAGGTCAGCCATGGGAAAACGCCTGACGTTCTGGAGTTTTTCCTTTCAGTTTCAATGTTAGCCTTTCAGATGACATATTTATACAGCTTTTAAAAAGCATCATAAACTCTTTAGCTAAAGGGCAACTCCTTTGTACAACTGCTTAAATATTTTTTTAATTCCCTAGAGAAAAACAAAACAAACAACAAATAATGCCAAATGCTGCTTGGTGTCACACCTGCAATCCTAGCTATTCAGCAGGCTGAGATCTGAGGATCTTGGTTCAAAGCCAGCCCAGGCAGGAACGGCTGTGAAACTCATCTCTCCAATTAATCACCAAAAAGCCACAAGTGGAGCTGTGCCCCAAATGGTAGAGTGCTTGTCTTTAACCCCAAAGCCCAGGGACAGCATCCAGGCTCTGAGTTCAAGCCTCAGGACTGGCAGGCACATGTGCACTTGCACACACACGCTTAACAAGGAATAATGAGTAGTCTAAATAAATTGTAGTTTATTGCAGTCATTTTAAAAGTGGAAATTCATGCAAAGAAAAAATATATATCATTTGAAGCTGGGCATAGTGGCTCATGCCTGTAATCCTAGCTACTCAGGAGGCTGAGATCTGAGGATCAAGGTTCAAAGCCAGCCTGGGCACAAAAGGATCTGAGACTTTTATCTCCAATTAACCTCTAGAAAACGGAAAGTGGGGCTTGGCTCAAGGGTAGGGTGGTAGCCTTGAGCTGAAGAGCCCAGGGACAGAGCCCAGGCTGAGGTCAAGCCCCATGACCCACAAAAAAAAAAAAAAAAAAAAAGAGAAAAAGAAAAAAATACATCATTTGAGAACAGAAACAATCATTGTCCTCCCATTTTGTGGCATTTCTCTTCTGTTTTGCTTTTATCCTAACTAGACCTATCACCAGTCTGGAAAGAATATGCTTTGGTTTATTTAGAATAATAATTGCTTTCCTGTAGAACCTTGATAATTCGATTTATTATTGTTTCTGGAAAGAAGCAGGGGCTGGGCTCATTGTGTAATTGCTTTTGTCTTTGGATTCATACTGTAGACAGGAGCTTTCATCCATATTGGACAATGTGTGTGAATTCCTGTTTATTTTTTTAAATTTTTTTTTGCCAGTCCTGGGTTTGAGCTCAGGGCCTGAGCACTGTCCTTGGACTTTCTCAAGGCTAGAGCACTACCACTTGAGCCTCAGCACCACTTCCGGCTTTTTTCTATGTATGTGGTACCGAGGAATCGAACCCTGGTCTTCGTGCATGCTAGGCAAGCACTTTAACCACTAGGCCAATCTCCCGGCCCCTGTTTATTTTTTTCATGAGGTTTGAACTTAGGGTTTGGGCACTTCCCTGAGCTCTTATGCTCTCTCCGACTTGGGCCACAGTACCACTTCTGGTTTTTGAGTAGTTAATTGAAAATAAATGTCTCATGGAACTTTTCTGCCAGAGCTTTCTTCAAACCATGATCCTTAGATTTTAGCTTCCTGAGTAGCTAGGATTAGAGATGTGATCTACTGGCTCCCAGCTCTGTGATTTTTTTTTTTTGCCAGTCCTGGGGCTTGAACTCAGGGCCTGAGCACTATCCTTGGGCTTTCTCAAGGCTAGCACTCTACCATTTGAGGCACAGAACCACTTCTAGCATTTTCCATGTATGCATGCTAGGCAAGCACTCTACCTCTAGGATGTACATTGGGCCCCATCTTTGTTTGAATTCTTGATAACATCCTAACGCTCTAGGCAAATGGGTTACTAGGAAGACGAATGATTATCCTTAACTAGCTTTAAATCCAGACCTACATAGGTTCTGTGCTAATCTCAGTCAACCCTTTTAAGCAGATGCCATACTTTGGCGAGAAGGAGATTGAAATGTACCAGGGAGCGGTAAGTAATGAGAAAAATTTTCTTTCTTGTAATTGAGAATATAGTTGCATTTGCCTTTGAATAATTTTCTTTCTTTGAGGGGGTGTGGTGCCAGTCCTAGAGTTCAAACTCAGGCCGAGATACTGTCCCTGAGCTTTTTTTTTTTTTTTTTTTTTGATCTGTCTTGGGGCTTGAACTGTGGGCCTGGGCACTGTCCCTGAGCTCTTCAGCTCAAGGCTAGCACTTTACCACTTGAGCCACTGTGCCATTTCTGGTTTTCTGGTGGTTAATTGGAGACAAGAGTATCATGGAGTTTAGTGCCTGGGCTGGCTTTGAAGCAGGATTCTCAGATCTCAGTCTCTTAAGTAGCTGGACTAACAGGCCTGGTCCCCCAGTGCCTGGCTTTTCCTTGAGCTTTTGCACTCAAGGCTAGCGTTCTATCACACGAACCCCAGCTTCACTTCTAGGACTAGCTAGGACTATAGGCGTGAGCCACCACCAGCGCCTGGCTCGTTTTGGTAATTTTTGAGGTAGTAGCAAAGCCAGGACAGCAGGAATTGAATGGGAAATGGGGTGTTGATCTGGCTGGAGATGTTTGTTTTATAATTATGCGTAGCTTAGCAGGATTCTAATTCCCAAACGGATGACACCAATCTCCAGAACCCGTTCATGTCTTTCTAGAATCCCACCTCCACCCTCTTAGAGAAACGTTTAACTTCATCTCTTCATCCATTGGTAATGCTATTTGGATTTTGTGGCACATCTTCCTGCCTTTTAGAAAATAATGGTGCCAAGATGAATTGAGAACTTACAGTTGCTATCAGACCCAGGTTTTGGGACCCACTATCACTCCAAACCTCATGAACAGGGGGCCCAGGCCCTGAATTCAAACCCCATAACCAACTAGAAAAAAGAAAAAGAAATCTCGCAGATTTTCTTGCCCAGGTAGGCTTTGAACCTCGACCCTCAGATCTCAGCCTCCTGGGTAGCTAGGATAACAAGTGTGAACCAGTGTGCATAGCCACAGCTAAAACTAATATTAATAAGGCTAAGATTAATAGCCATCAGAACTGAATGAAGAGAGATCAATTTCTAAGAAATAGACTTCTGGGAAAGGAAGTCCAGAGCAGGCTCCATCTAATTGTGGTTCTTTGCCTTTCCAGGCCCAGTATGAAAATCCACCTCATATCTACGCCCTCGCAGACAGTATGTACAGAAACATGATCATCGACAGAGAGAACCAGTGTGTCATAATCAGGTACGATGGGCTGGTGCCCGCAGGCCTCTCAGCACCCTGTCACCAGCAACAGGTTTCCATCAGCCACTTACGTCCAAAGCTGCCTAATATGACCAAGTAGTAAACAGGCTGGTGAATCCCTGCCACATCCTTATGATTCCGTGATAGTGGTGTTTCCTGTGCATGTGCGCGCACGTGCACGCGTGTGTGAGTGAGTGTGTGAGTGAGTGTGTGTGTGTGTTTCAATGGCTTTTTTTTTTTTTTAACTCAAAGCTACATTCTACCACTTAAATCACGCCTCCACTTGTGGCTTCTTTGGTGTTTAATTGGAGGTAAGAGTCTCACTGATTTTCCAACCATGGCTGGCTTAGAACTGCGATCCTCAGATCTTAGCCTCCTGAGTAGCTTGGATTATGTTCGTGAGCCACTGCTCCTGGCCACAGGGGTTTCCGGTTGGGCCCCTGTTGCTCAGGGTGTCAGGTTTTAGGACTCATGGTTGTGCATTTCTGGTTACCAAGGTAAATGATGCCATGTTGAAAGGTGGAAGACTTCTTGTTTCCACTTGACTCAGAAATTGGAAGTTCCTTTTCTGTCCTCAGTTTAATAATGGTGGCTCACTGGATCCTCACAGGGAAGGCTTTCCTGGATCCTACTGTTTTCCTTTGTTTCCAATGTAGTACTTTAGATTGGAGTTTGGTGTCTTGGTTTGGCAAAAGACTTTGCCACTTGAGCCATGCCACAGTCCTTTTTGTTGTTATTCCAGTTATTTGTTGCCTAAATTCTCATAGCTTCACAGATGTAGGGCCAGCACTGGACAACAATCACTCCTATGCTGGTCCTATGTAGCTGGGATTACAGGTATATACTGCCAAGCGCAGCTTGGTGATTGAGATAGGGTGCCATCTTCCCATTCTTTAGCTGGGATTCGAGGTGCAATTGGCTGCACGTATATTCTTGTCATTTGCCTTGACTTTTGAGGATGCAGCTAGTGTCAGCTGTTGGGATCTACAAGTGGATTTCATAATTCAATTAACCTGGTCCATGCCTGAAGCTGGGTGTTGGTGGGTGAAACACTTTTTCATTGATTTCCTCCTACGAGCATTTGCAGTCTTGTAGGTGTAAACAGTGCAAATAAATATGCATGTTTTCATCACTGAGAATTTGCCAATCACTTTTTTTTTTTGGTGGCACTGTGGCTGAACTGTGGCCTTGTACTTTGGAGGCCGCTCCTTGATCTAGCACTGGAGTCACTCTTCATAATAAGATAGAGTGCCTATGTGTTTTCCAGGCCAGCCTGGCATCAGTCCTCCCCTGTTTATGCTTCCCTGTGTAGTTGGGATGACAGGTGTGTACCACCACACCCAGATTTTTCTGTCCAGATGCACTGCCACGTGGACTGACAGTTAACAGTTTGGTGTCTCCACCCCCCCAACACACACACACACACACACACACAACCTCAATCCAATCATTTTGTTGAGTATATTAGTGTTCCTCTTTTTAATTTTTGTTTTTTAATCTGAAGCATTTTGCAAAAAAAAACCCTTTTATTACTGATATCCCCAACCATGTATTGAAATTGAAAATATTATAATATGCTCTCCTGTACATATCGATCATGATCAAAATATGGTCAAACATGGAGGTAGAAGTATGGTTCAAGCACTAGAATGCCAACCTTGACCCCAAAATAGAATAAAGGGCCCTGAATACAAGCTCCAGTACTGGTGCACACAGCAGGCAGGCAGGCAGACAGACACACAGACAGACAGACACACAGACAGACACACACACACACATACACACACACGATGACAGTGACTAATCCTGTTTTTCTTAGTCCTTCTTTCCTAAACTACATGATCCTTCAAAGCAAATTCCAAATAATACCCCTTTTCATTTGTCAATAATTAAAACCATCAAAAGATGGTTTTGTACCTTGTACAATGAGAATTAATAATCTGTGCCTTGAGAGTGAATCCTTTGTCGATGGGTAGCGCTCAGTGTTAGAGTGCATACTTAATATGTGAAAGGCTCTAGGTTTGATCACCAACACCAGAAGGAAATCTTTTATCGCCACTTAACATCATCAGTATTCTGCTTTCAGGCCTAGCTTATACATTCTTCTTTGTAGCTGGTTTGTTTTGTTTTTAATTTAGAATCCAAATAAAGCTGACCCATGGACCCTGGTGGCTGCGTCTCTTTAAGCCTCTTTTCTTGTCTTTGTTTTCTGGGCATTTTATTTGTGAAAGAAAGAATTCTTTGTCCTATAACTCGCTTTCTACAGTCTGGCACTGTACCCCGTGATGAAGCTTAAGTTTTCTTCTCTGTTCCCTTTGCTTCCTGGAAATTGCAAATTCACATTCAACTTGTAAGCCAAAACTCTTGATCAGTTATGCTGAGTGAACTTTCGTTGCTGATGTGATGGGCAGATTGTTGGTGGACTCATCTGTTCCCTTAATTAGGGGCTGAAAAACGAAATAATCGTTACTTTCTAATGTTATGCTTCGTGCTACGTGTGTTCGATGGAGTTCTTTTATTTTACTGTCTTAAAATACCATTTTGATGAGGATAAAATTTATGATTCATTGTCATTACCTCTCATTTTTCAAAGCCACGGGTTGTTGCCCTAGCAACTTCCCTAGCTAATGTGTTTTTATTGCCAGTATCATCTCAAGCTAGTGAATTTGAAATGTCTTACCTATTGAACTAGGTTTGTGTTCATGATTATTTTTATTTATGTATTTATTTTTGAGGGGATGTTCTTATCTTGGATGAATGAGGACACTTGTCTTGGCTAAAGGGCCTTTTGATGGGTCTTTAGGAGCTCCTGGAGATCTCCTAGGTCAGTTGGTGACATTTCTTGTTTAAGATTTCAGCCCTTTTTCATCAAGGGGCATCACTATTTCATTTTAAGGGGACATAGTATTTAGAGATCATGAATCAACTCTCCTACACTGCTCTCTGCCCTGTGCCATCAGTGCTGGTAGGTCTTTCTAGAGGCCAGTTCTAAGAATCTTGAGTATTGTCAGAAAAATTGAGACGTGTTTCCATATTGTTTAAAGTTCACTTTTAAGATTGTAATGCTTTTACTTATTTATTTGTATGGTCCTAGTCCTAAGAGATTATCTTTGAACTTTGTCCACTCAAGGCTAGCGTGCGATGCAACTTGAGCTACATACAGGTCCACTTCTGGCTTTTGGGGTGACTAATTGGAGATAAGGCTTAGATATTTCTGCCTGAGCTGGCTTCAAACCATGATCCTTAGATCTCAGCCTCCTGAGTAGTTAGGATTACAGGTGTGAGCCACCAACACCCCGCCAGAACATTCTTTGATGTAGTTTCTCATTCTCAAATAATTCTTGTGACTTGAATGATAAGGCTGTTAACTTGTCTGTTTGAAGCCAGTCTGAGCAAGAACGTGGGTGTGATTCTCATCTCCAATTAACCAGTAAAAAGCTAGAAGTGCAGCTGTGGTTTAAGTGATAGAGTACCAGCCTTGAGTCAAAAACCTAATGCCTGGGCCTGGAGTGTAGCCAGTGATAGAGTGCTCGTCGAGCATGCACGAAGCCCTGGGTTTGATTCCTGGGTACCATATATACGGAAAAAGCCAGAAGTGGTGCTGTGGCTCAAGTAGCAGGACCGATGCATGCAAGCACGCGCACACACACACACAAAAGGCTGGTCCTGTGCCACAACTGGTGACGGAAGGCAGCTTAGTTCTCAGGATGTGATTAATGCTGACTGCCTCATTGTTTAATTTTAGAACCGCCAATAGAAGGAAGTGTGCACTGCTCAGGGGGCACAATTTAAAATCTCAGAAAGGCCCCCCTTCTCCTCTCTTGTTCCCACCCCCCCCCGAAGTAATGTAGCATTACTGCAAGTTGGGCAAATACTGAACCCTAAGCTTCTCTGGGCTTCTTATCTTGATCCAAATTTCTTCTAATACTTTCAATGAATAGTTTCAGACTGGTTTCCCTTAAAGATGTCTTACCTTTTTCCTCACTCCCTTTCTTCTCTCCCTCTCTCCATTCCTCCTTCCCTCCCTTCTTTGATTCTTTCTTCCCTTCCTCCCTTCTTCCCCTTTCTCTTCACTTCATTTTCCTTTCCTTTCATTTTCTCTCTCCTTCATTCCCTCCATCCCTCCTTTCTTCCCTCCCTCCTTCCTTCATTCACTTCCTCCTCCCTTCCTTCCCTCCCTTCTTCCTCCCTCCCTTCTCCCTCCCTCCCTCGCTTACTTGCTCACTTGCTTGCTCCCTCACTCTCTCCCTCCTTCCTTCCTTTCTTCCTGCCACAGGACATAGGATACCAGGGATTTTGTATGTTGAGAGCATGCACTTTGAAGATATTTCCATGGATCCGGCCTCCTTTCTGTGTGTACAGTCTGGAATTCCACAACCCTTTGGCCATGACGTCCCCTCCCATCCTGTGTCATTTGGCCATCCCGGCATTCTTGTCTGTTCTGTGGTGGGCAACGGAGTACCCGACTCTTGTCTCCTTCACCGCCCCAGCTCCTGCAGGAGCTCCTGCCTCCAGTATCTACCTTTCCCAGCCACTGCCTTCTCTCCCTGCCTGCTTCGTGTCTGCATGTTCTGTGGATTTCTTGGTCCATGGAGTGGAGGAGGAACTGACTCTTATCACTCTCATGATGGCCATTTTTCCTTCTTTCCCCAGTGGAGAGAGTGGTGCCGGGAAGACAGTGGCTGCCAAATACATTATGAGCTATGTCTCCAGGGTGTCTGGAGGGGGCCCCAAGGTCCAGGTGAGTCATCCCCCTCCCATGTGGGACCTTCTGCCTTCCAGGATTTTCTATCCACCGTTCAGAGGCTGCAGCCAAGAATCAAAGAATGTACAAAGGAATAGGGTGCTTTGAGCTAGGCATGCCTCCCATAGAATGAGTTTCTGCGAGTGAATAGAAGAGCCATACGGCCCAGTGCTAGTGGGTCGCCCTATCATCCTAGCTACTCAGGAGGCTGAGATCTGAGGATCACGGTTCAAAGCCAGCCCCAGCAGAAAAAGTCTGTAAGAATCTTATCTCCAATTAACCACCTAAAAAGTGGAATACAAGTGGAATACAAGGCTCAGAGTGATGGAGCAGTGGCCTTGAGCAAAAGGAGCTCAGGAATAGCACCCAGGCTCTGAGTTCAAGTCTCAGGAGTGACAAAAAAAAGGCTGTACAAAAGGGAAATAGACAGCTTATAGTAAAGTATGTGAAATCTGTTATTAAACACAACATGATGCTTGTCACAATAATGAAGAAGGTTGCTGATTCAGGCTACATAAGTCTAGTCTTCGAGACTCATGCCTGAATTCCTAGCGACTCAAGAGACTGAGATCTGAGGATGGCGGTTTGAAGCCAGTCTGGGCAGAAATGTCTGAGACCCTTAATCTCAAATGAAGCAGCAAAAATCTGGAAGTGAATCTGTGGTTCAAATAGTAGAGCACTAGCCTTGAATAAAAAAAAAGTCAAGTGAAGACGAATCAGTCTCTGAGTCTAAGCCTCAGTACTGGCTGAAAACAATAACAACAACAAAAAAAACCCCAGAAAACAGAAAAAAAATCTATGTTTTAACATTCTCCAGATGATTTGTGCCTAGGAAAGTATGAAAAATGGCTAGATTATACTTTCATAACCTGATCTGAAGAGGAGAAAAAGGATTCATTTTCTTTGAACTCTTTTCGCCTGTCCTGGAGCCTGGGAAGTAACTGGGAAGTACAGTGCTTAGAACAACAAGGAAGTGGCCAGGTCCTGTGATATGTCTGTAATACCAGCGACTGAGAGGCAGGTGGTGTAGCAGGCAGTGATGAGAAGGATTGCCATTGGAGGTCAGCCCTGAGAAAAAGTGAAGGAGCCCCCATCTCAACCAACAAGCGTGGCGTGCTGGCATGAGCCTTTAATCCAGCTAGGTTGGGGATGAGAATTTCAATCCAGATGAGTCAGAGCCAAACACGAAACCCTATCTGGAAAATAGAATGAAAGCAAAAGCAGGGCTGGAGGCATGGCTCAAAGTGGCAGAGCACCTGCCTAGCAAGCATCAAGTTCTGAGTCCAAACTCCAGCAGCCTGGACAGACAGACAATCCAGGAATCTTGGTAGATTCTCATTTAAAAAAAAAAAAAGTTCTTTGTTCTGGAATCTTGAATCAAACCAGGAGACCCATGCAGGGTGAAGGAGACCTGTCACCAGGGAAAGTGACATTGTGCCCAAATCCCAGGGGACACAGAGGCCTTGAAGAACCAAGAGCATAGGGAACAGTGGCAGCTGCCCTTACTGACCGTGTGTGTGTGTGTGTGTGTGTGTGTGTGTGTGTGTGTGTGTGTGTGTGTGTGTGTGTGTGTTCGTGTTTTCGTTTTCTCCCACAGCACGTGAAGGATATCATCTTACAGTCCAACCCACTGCTCGAGGCCTTTGGAAATGCCAAGACGGTCCGCAACAACAACTCCAGCCGCTTTGTACGTGTCCTCACTGCCCCCCATCCCAGCCCTCTCCCTTCTCCCCCCCCACCTCCTAGCCAGCCAGTCCCCTGATGTCTAGGTCCCAGGTTAAGTGGAATGGGGGGTTTCCCACGTCCTCAAGGCAGTTTGTGAAGCAGCAGGCTTGCAGGTCAGCCTTTGGCTTGTCCTAGGCTGAAGTTTAATCTTAAAGCTCAGCAACGCAATCAACATAATTTTAGCTGGTCACTGGTGGCTCACGCCTGTAATCCTAGCTACTCAGCAGATGGAGATCTGAGGATAGTGGTTCAAAGCCCAGGCAGGAAAGTATTCATGAGACTCTTATCTCCAATTAACCTCTCAAAAACCAGAACTAGTGCTATGGCCCAAGTGGTAGAGCACTCATCTCAAACAAGAAGAGGTTAGGGACAGCACTCGGGCCCTGAGTTCAGGCCCCAGGACCAAGAAAAAAGAAAAAAGATGGGCCGGGAGTTTGGCCTTGTGGTTAAAGTGCTTGCCTAGCATGCATGAAGACCCGGGTTCGATTCCTCGGTACCACATATAGAAAAAAAAGCCAGAAGTGGTGCTGAGGCTCAAGTGGTAGAGCTCTAGCCTTGAGAAAGTCCAAGGACAGTGCTCAGGCCCTGAGCTCAAGCCCAGGACTGGCAAAAAAAAAAAAAAAAAAAGAGAAAAAAAAAAAAAACAGCTGTAGTCACAGAATGCCGCTTAAATGTCCTACGCTTATGACAGTATCACCCCTTCCTTAGTGTTCCAGTTCAAGGCCAGCCTAAGCATTAAAGTTCAATAACTGGGCATGACGACGCATGTCTGCCATCTCCACTGTGGTAACAAGTGTAAATACGGGGATCGTGGTCCAAGCTGGCCCAGCTTTCCAAAGAAACCTATGCTCCCTCGGTAGCCTTGACTTGTGTGAATTAGGCATTTTTATTTCATCCATTTATCCCGTCCAGCACTAAAGTGGACGAGCAGTCACTGGGAGGCTGGTTCTGGGCTGCAGGAGAAATAAACAGGAAATTTCAAAGAAAAACCATTTCATGCTCTTTTTTTTTTTTTTTTTGTTAATGCCAGTCCTGGGCTTAAGCGCTGTCCTTGGACTTTTTTACTCAATTTTAGCACTCTACCACTTGAGCCTCAGCGCCACTTCCGGCTTTTTTTCTATGTATGTGGTACAGAGGAATCGAACCTGGATCTTCATGCATGCTAGGCAAGCACACTACCACTAGGCTAAACTCACAGCCCCTCATGCTCTATTTTGCAAGGAAATTTCTGTTTCCAAAAGAAATCTCTCTAGTTAATGTGGAGGGTGCAGCCCCCGCCCCGTTTCTCTTGGCTTTCATACTTCTGGTGTTTTTTTTTGTTTTTTGTAATTTATTGGTGATAAGAGTCTCATGAACTTTTCTGCCCAGGCTAGATTCAAACCATGATCCTCAGATCTCAGCCTTCTTGTTAAATTTAACCTGCTAGCTAGCCAACCTCATCTGCCTTACAGAGTAAACCAAAAAAAAAGTCATTTTTCTTTTATTTTTTTTCCCTTGGAGGGTACTTCAGTCAATTTTTATAAATAGCAAAAGCCCAGCATTTATTATTTATTTGGTTATAAAGCTTCATACTCCCATGATGGATAGATGGGAAAGAGAATTAATGGGCAGGCAGTTTGTACACTGTGCCACCCTCCCCCTCCCTCCCACTCCCTCCCCCTCCCATGCCATATCTGAAGGCAACAAAAGATGCCTTCACATTGAGAGAAATGTGCATGTCAAACCATATATTATTTTCTACTTCTTCCACAGCTATTTTTAAAACTGGATAACAGAGCACCCGTCAGCCTAGTTACTCAGGAGGCTGAACTCTGAGGATCACAATTTGAAGCCAGTCCAGGCAAGAAAGTCTGTGAGACTCTTGTCTCCAATGAACCACCAGAAAGTCAGATGTGGAGCTGTGGTTCAAGTGGTAGAGTCCCAGCCTTGAGCACAAAAGCTGTGGGACTCTGCACAGGCCCTGAATTCAAGCTTGAGGACACACACACACAGCAAGAGAAAAGAATAATTCAACTTTTAATAAAATATTTTTATTGAGTGTGAGTTCCAGCAGCTTTGAGGTACAAAGGATGGACTGCCTTTGGGCTAATTTTTCCCAGAGCTTTGAAATGAAGTGTGCAGGGGAAAAGCTTGCTTCCATCAGAAGAGCAGAGTTCACTGCTTGTGCCCAGAGATTTTTCTGGCCCTTTCCCTCAGCCTTGCACAGGAAGAAAATGGGCCCAGGATCTTCCATACCTTATTTAGTCTGCCTTGAGCCCCTAGACTTCCCACTTTGAATACAGACCAGAGGGAGTGGACCAAACAGATGGGCTGATTGTTTGAGATGAAGGCCAGGGGAAGTGTAGCCCAGAGTTGGGCATGAGTTCCGGACGAGGCACTCGGGTGAATTTCCTTGTATTATGTGCAGCGCTTGGAGCCTGCAGGCGGTGTTTGCTGACCCTTACAGGACATCCTTACCTTGCTTGCAGGGGAAATACTTTGAAATCCAGTTCAGCCCAGGTGGGGAACCAGATGGCGGAAAGATCTCCAACTTCCTTCTAGAAAAATCCAGAGTGGTTATGAGGAACCCTGGAGAGAGAAGTTTCCACATCTTTTACCAGGTTTCTTTCCTTTTAAAATTTTTCTTTTTTCTAATCACTTCTCTTATCTTAAAGAATCTTTGTTGTTGTTCTCAATCCTCTGCCTTAGACTACTGACTGCTAGAGAATAAGACGAAGCACCAGTCTCTTATAATAATCAGGGAAGGGTTGATGTCATTTCAAAATAAGAACCTGTGTTTGATTCACAGCTAGATAGGAACTCACTGGGGATGGGGGGTGAGGAGATTGGGCCAGGATGATGAAAGGTCTGTGCTGAGGGGGACAGATCTGAGTATGGTGTGGAAGGGACAGTCATCAGGGAAGTTGGGTGACCAGAACCAAAGCCATTCTGTGAGGCAGGACTTGGCCAGTTGGCAGTGCCAGTGTCCCCAGCAGTGTTAGGTACTGAGACATCCTGCCTGGCATTTGCCACTCAGACCCCGGAGGTGTGTGCAGGATGTGGATAAAATAGCTATCTGGGGTTTAGCATTCTGAGGTTTAGCAATCACATGATTCAGTTTTGTAAATTTTATTTGTTGTGCTGGTCCTGGGACTTGAACTCAGGGTTCTGGCTGCTGTCCCTGAGCTTTTTTGCTAAAGGACAATTGCTTTACCACTTGAGCCACAACTCCAATTCTAGCACTTTGGTAGTTAATTGGAGATAAAAGTCTTATTGACTTGGCTGCCTGAGCTGGGTCCTCAGATCTCTTTGCTCTTCAGATCTCAGCCTCTGGAGTAGACAGAAAATGTGTTTTAGAGCCATGGGTGTAGTTCAGTGGTGAGAGTGCTTGCCCAGCATGTGCGAGGCTCAAGTTAGATCTCAGGGCATATGAGCTCTGATAGCAGGACAAGGTTGACACAGATGAAACATGTAACAGAATGTGGCCTCTCTTTGGTAAAGACGGTTGGTTGTCACATGGCATGCCCATTGGGTCTCTGATGGGCTACGGCTGTCTCTCCCCGCCTCTTCCTTCTGTGGTAGTTCTTTGCAAGTTTAGAATCCATCCTACTGACAGAATGTCTGCCATGCAATTGACAAAACACTGCACAGTAATTTCTTGCCCTTCCAAGAATTGATCTGTTCTGTGGTTAGAAGCCCTATGTCTCGTGCAGACATAGAGTAGGCCTCAAGACACAGCAGTGGATGAGTGGGCTCCAAAAGAAACACACCTATGCAGTGCGGGGTTTGGAGAGCGGAGCAGCCGTCTCAAGTTTGAGAAGTCCTGAGCTCGGTGGTGGAGCACTTCCCCAGTATTCACAAGGACCTCGGTTCAGTCCCCAGCTCTGACACACTTCCTTTCTAAATGCCCTTTAACACACACACAACACAGAGTCAAAAACTAGTCAGGCAGGAATTCCTTGGTTATCATTTGAGAAAAATTGGAGTTAAGAATTAGAATTTCCAGGGGCTGGAAGTTTGGCCTAGTGGGTGGAGTGCTTGCCACTAGGTCCTGGGCTTGATTCCTTGGTACCACATACATAGGAAAAGCCAGAAGTGGTGCTATGGCTCAAGTGGTAGAGCACTAGCCTTTAGCCAAAGTGTCAAAGGATAGTGCTCAAGCCCTGAGTTAAGCCCAGGACTGCCCCCCCCCCCCCCAAAAGAGAATTTACAGAGCCAGGGCAGGGCATAGTTGTTCACAACCATGATCCAAGTCTGATGGCACACATCTGTGAGCCCAGCCTGCGAGGGCGTCAGTGGGTAGGAGAGCCATGGTCCACACCAGACCAGAGAAAAACGTACAACCTGCCCCTTGTAAGTAAATGAAGCCTAAGGACCAGGGTGAGGCTCAAGTGATAAAGCCCTTGCCTAGGAAGTATGAGGCTCTGAGTTCAAACCCTAGGGCTTCCAACAAATGAGTAAATAACATACACAATAAATTAATTAGTAGTACAAGGACCAGCATCTGGTAAATTAGGGTTTGCTAAATACATCATGCATACATGTATGTATATTTGAATAGAAAACATGAATAGTACATATTATTAGAATGAATAAAATAGAATGGAAATGAATATAAATATAGAATGGAATAGAACAGAATAGCATAGAAAAATTGGATAGAATGAGTAGGATGAATGACTAGAAGTAGTGATTAGAACAGAATGAATAGAGATAGAATACATAAATAGAAAGAGAATGGGATTAGAATAGAAAAATGAGCAGAATTATTAGAAAGAATATAAAAATAAAAACAAATAAGAGTGGAATGGAATGGCCAGGCGTGGTGGCTCATGCCTGAAATCCTAGCTACTCAGGAGGCTGAGATCTGATGATTGCGGTTCAAAGCCAGCCCGGGCACTACAAAGCTTGGGAGACCCTTCTCTCCAATTAATCACCAGAAAATAAAGTGGCACTGAGGCTCCAGGGGTAGGGCGGTAGTCTTGAGCGAAGAGATCAGGGACAATGCCCAGGTCCAGAGTTCAAGTCCATGACAGACCAAAAAAAAAAGGAATGGAATAGAAGAGAAAAAAATAAACAGAATGACTAGAACAGACTAGAATCAATACAAATAGAATTAAGTAGAAACAGAATTGAAAAGAAAAAATGAATACAGTGATTAACATAGAATGAATACAGATAGAATAAATGAATAGAAAAGAAATAGAATGGAATAGAATAGAATGATTAGGGTGAATGAGTAGAAATAGAATAAATCATAGAATAGATTGAATAACTAGAATAGAAGTAATAGAATTAAAATGGAATGGGACAGGATAGAATAAATCGGAATAGAAAAAGGAATAGAATACAATAAAAACAAATAGAATAGAATGAATAGAAATAGAATAAAGGAATAGAACAGAACAATTGGCTACACCAGAACAGGTAGTGAACCCCACCCCCCAGTGCTTTGGGACAAGGACCTCTTGTGTGGAGAGCCCTCCCTCCCCAGGCTGGGGGGAGGTGGCTGGGTTCTTGTAGGCCGCACACTGGCTCTCTGAGCCTTGCTATGTCGCTGCAGCTCATTGAAGGCGCCTCTGATGAGCAGAAACACAGCCTGGGCATCACCAGCATGGACTACTACTATTATCTGAGCCTGTCTGGGTCCTACAAGGTTGATGACATTGATGACAGACGAGAGTTCCAGGAAACTCTGGTAAGTACGCTTGATCTGCCCCAGCAAGCACTCCTTACATTCAAACCTGTCTCTCAACACCTTCCAATGGCCAGCATGCACCATTGGTGAGCGATTCCTCCCAGAGACAGGGTTTGTGCATGAACTTGGCCAGAGGGAGACGTGTAGCATGCATTCGATCTTTCTTCCACTCTGTATCTTGATGGTTTTGGTTTGGGGTCATTGTTTCACACTGGTACTGAGGCTTATACTCAAAGGCTTAGGCACTCTCAGCTGCTTTTGTGCCAGGCTGGTGCTGTACCATTTGAGCCACAGCTCTCTACTTATGCCTTTTTTTGGTGGTTCCTTGGAGATCAGAGTCTCATGGACTTAACTGCCCAGGCTGCCCTCAAACCACGGTCCTCAGATCTCAGCCTCCTGAAGAGCTAGGGTTGCAAGCATGAGCCACTGGTGCCAAGCCAGACAGTATTCTTTTGTGATCTCCCCACGCAGCGCACAGCTGGGTGGTGTCTCCTCAGAGTGGACGGAAAGTGTCCGTGACAGATGTGCAGGCTTGTCCACAGCTGTCACTGCACACTCTTCAGGGCGCCTGGGTTGTTTGGAAAGACAGCCTGACTTCCCCAGAATGGCGTGTGAGTGCCTGGGCAGGGAGCAGGTTGACAGAGATGGGACTCCAGCCCGGCCGTGGTGACCCAGCGGTTCTGCTTGTCTCACCCAGCACGCCATGAATGTCATCGGCATCTTCGCCGAAGAGCAGACGCTGGTGCTGCAGATCGTGGCCGGCGTCCTGCACCTGGGGAACATCAGCTTCAAGGAAGTGGGCAACTACGCGGCGGTGGAGAGCGAGGAGTGTACGTATGTAAGGGCGGGGCGGGGCGGGGGGAGAGCCCCCGAGCCCTGCCCTCTGCTCCACGCTAGTCCACCTGGGGAATAGCTCTTGGCCAAAGGTGACAAGTGGGCCTGGTGCCTCTGGAGCTCTCAGGAGGCTGAGATCTGAGGCTTGTGTTTCAAGGCCAACCCAGGCAATACAGTTCATGAGATTTTTATCGCCAATGAACCACCAGAAAACCGGACATGTAGCTGTGGCCCGAAGTAGTAGAGGGTAAGCTTTGAGTAAAAGAAAGGCCCAGGCCTTAAATTCAAAGGATATGCACACTTGCATGCATGCACACATATTCTCTCTCTCTCTCTCTCTCTCTCTCTCTCTCTCTCTCTCTCTCTCTCTCTCTCTCTCTCTCTCTCTCTCTCTCTCTCTCGCTCTCTCTCTCTCTCTCTCTAATACACACACCCCTCCCCCCAGGCCCTAAATTCAAACTCCAGACACACACATACACACACAAAATGTTTTTGATGTCCCAATATGGCAGGGCATAATGATCAACAGAGAGACTCAACTTTTTCCCTCTACCTGCTCTCTCCCCCTCCAGCCTCTTTATGTCTCACATTATGGATGATTAATAAAATAATTGTTTATGTGTGTGTGCATGTGCCAATCTTGGCACTTGAACTCGAGGCCTAGGTACTGTCCCTGAGATTTTTTGTGTTCAAGGATAGCACTCTACCATGTAAGCCATAGTTCACTTCACTTGATGGTTAATTGGAGAGAAGAGTCTCAAAAACTTTCCTGACCAGTCTGGCTTCAAATTATGATCCACAGATCTCAGACCCGTAAGTATCTAGGATTATAGGCATAAGCCACTGGTGCCTAGCTAGCATTTTTATTTTTCTTTTAAAAATACCTTCCTCCATCCCTCTTTTGAACCATGGCAGAATTTGAACTCTGGACATTGTACTTGCTCTGCAAGTGCTCTACCACTGGAGCCACACCTTATGAAGTAATTTCAATTGTTACAATCTTGCAGAAGTCTGAGAATTTCACTTCTGGGTATAAAAATACACATGAATGTCTTTTATTAGATTTGTGGCTGAGTGAAAAGCTGAATCATTTAAACTTGTCCCCCCTCTGGCTTTTACTTGTCCCCATCCATCTAAAAAGTGAATCCCAGGAGACAGTGGCTCATACCTGTCATCCTAGCTACTCAGGAGGCCGAGATTGAGGATCATGTCAGCGTGGCAGGAAAGTCTGTGAGACTCGGATCTCCAGTGAACTACTAAAAAGCTAGAAGTGGAGCTATGGTTCCAGTGGTAGAGCTCTAGCCTTGAGAGCAGCTCAGGAGCACACCCAAGGCCATGAGTTCAAGCCCCAGGATGGAAACCAAAAAGATAAATTTTTTTTTAAAAGGGAGATAGGATGAATGTGGGCTGCTGTGAAAAGCCACCAGGTTTCCACTTTGTCCTGAGGTTGGATTGAATTCAACTTCTGAATGCAGAAAGAAGTTGACTTTGACTGTTCATTGTGTTGAGATTTCGGCATGAGATTTGCTCTTGTGGTGCTGTGGGAAGAAATCCAGTCCTTCATGCTGAGAAAACAAGGTTCCTCTTTCCACGTTGTTTGCTTGAACTCCCTTTGCTTATGAACTGCCCCATGTACCGTGGCATCTGTGACCTCCTTGGCTCCCCCTCCCTCCCCCTCCCCGGCACCTCTCCTCCCCCCACCCCAGGCCTGAACCCACCCAGGAAGGCATTTCTTCCTTTCTCAGCATTCTTGCAAGATGATAAATTTAGACCCTGAGTAATAAATAGTGTCCCACTCATTGCTGACTGGGCACTGAGTATATTTCCATCCCAAATAAGGGTGGCTTTGATGCGATTTTATTTGCTTTTCTCATAAAAGAGGGAAATTCTGCTAACTTCTGATGTCTATCTGAGTATGATGAATTGTGTTCACCAGGAAGTCGGAGGTAAAACAATAAATTAACAAAAATAAGAACAGGGTGTCTGTCCATAAAGCTAAGCAATAGGAGTATTTTGATGGGAGTGCTATGTCTGCAGACATCCTTGGGCTGAGACATGCACCCCATTGCATAGAAGGCCTTTTCCACTTAGCTTTCCCACCAAACCCACAGTGGGTGGTGGTATGTGAGGAAACACATTGGCTCTCTTTACCTCTTGAATAGCAAAATTCTCCACTGCCAAGTGCCAGTGGATTGTGCCTGTAATCCTAATTAGTCAGGAAGCTGAGATGTGAAGATCATGGTTTGAAGCCCACTGGGGCAGGAAAGTATGAAACTCTAATTCTGAGGCTCTCCAATGAGCCACCCTAAAAGCTGGAAGCAGAGCTGTGACTCAAGTGGTACACCACTAAGCCTCGAGTCCAAAAGCTCAGAGACAGCAGCCAGGCCCCTGCATTCAAGCCAGTTCTGGATTTTGTTCTCAGGGTGGGTTCTCTACTAACCTGGTGAAGGGGGTTGTTGAGTGAAGTCTCTCCATGTACCCCTGGACATTCGCAGCCTTATTCTTCCCAGAGTTTCCGAGGATATTAGAACAACTGCACTCACCTTGTTACGATGGAGGTTGGTAACTCAGTGTTGTGTGTAGTTGCTTTCTCGTAGGACATTATTGTCTTGGAGATGATTCTAGATCAATTCATAAAGGGGCTTGATCCCTTGTGTTAGCTGAGTATTATTCTGTTGCTTGACTTGGATTGACTGAACTCACCACCTGTTGCAAGATGGTTTTTAGATCTCCAGAATGAACATTCTAGAGTGGATAATCTTGGACGCGAACCTAGAAACTGTATCATGTGGCATTTGTTTGCTTGTTGTTTGTTTTTGGTGGTATTGGGATTGGAACTCAGGGCCTTTTTGCTTGCTAGACTGGCACTGTCATGATGAGTTAGACCTACAGCCCATTTTTGCACAGGTTATTTTTAAGAGGATTGTACTTCCTATCCAGGCATGTACTTGAACCACAATCCACCTAATTTAGAGCTTGGCCATTGTGCCTAGGTCTTGGTTTTGAGGAAATGGGGGGGGGGGTTCATCTCATGAGCTTTCTTTCTAGGCTAACCTCAAACCACAGTCCTCCAAATCTCAGCCACCCAAGTAGGTGGGATGATAGCTGTGAGCCACAGGTGCTGGGCTCCAGTGACATCACTTTATAATGGGAAGTAATGCCCACATTTATGATTTCAGAAAATAGCTCTTCCTAGCTATTATGAGAGGTAGGAGAGGGATTAAAAAAATCACAATCACCTTCCTAAAGCAAAATAGCCATATTTAACCTATCGCTAATGGAGGGGCAGAATTTCCACAGCCAAGCCTTATGCTGAGAAGCCACCCACACTTGCCACAGAAATATAAAAAATGGTGTGTATTGGGTTGTATATTTTGCTAGAAAACTTTATTAAATACAAATTAAGAACTTCGATGAAAGAAGAAACTACTAACACTGAGGAATGAGTACAAATAGAAGCAACTTGAACTCAGGTCCTGGGCGTTGTCCCTGAGCTCTTTTGCTAAAGGTTAGTGCTCTGCTGCTTTGAGCGACAGTACCACGTTCTGGTTTTCTGCTGGTTCATTGGAGATGAGGGACTCACAGGCTTTCCTGCCAGGTCTGGCTTGGAACCACAATCGTCAGAACCTCACTCGTCAGGTCCCAGCCTCTTGAGGAGATGGTAGCTGTGAATATGAGCCACTAATCCACCTGAATACAGAAAAACCCCATTTCCTCATCTGTTTTTTCTTTTAAATATGTCATAGGGGAATTTTTCCACATCGTTGGAGGCTCTTCTCTTTTCTACACCTGAGATTTAAATGGGGGGGAAAAATCAAATCCAACTTTGTTTTCTACTTCCATGAGATAATAGCTACCTATCTCCATTGAAGCATTCCTCTTTAGGAATGGCTGTACTTGTTGTTTTATATAACTCTGAATAAGAATTCGTCTTTTCTTTCCTCCTTCACTTCCCCCAAGCCTCTGGGACCTCTCTCTCACTCACACACCCTCATGGAAATTCCCAGCCTAAAGGAAGTCAGGAGAAACAGCCCTATAATTTCAGCACCAGGCCGGCCACTGAAGAAAATATGAGGCCATAAAAGCCTGTGCTTGGAAAACCCGGCATGGAGTTTGTCCAAACCAAGAACTCTCATTTCCTCCCTAGTCTGCTTGGCTGTTTTGCTAAGCTTGTGGCTCTGATTCCTAGCCAAATTCCAGGTCTTGTTTTTGGAGGTACCCACCCATCACCCTCAGGTCCCTCCCTGTTCTATAGAGCATGTCTTGACTCTTCTGTGTTGTGTACATGTGTCTGTGTACATCTGTCTGTCCATCCCTGTCCATCTGTCCTGTGGCTTGAACTTAAGGCCTAGGTGCAGTCCCTGAGCTTTTTTGCTGAAGGTTAACACTCTGCCACTTCAAGCCACAGCTCCACTTTTGGTTTTCTGGTGGTTCATTGGTGACGAGTCTCTTGGACTTTCCTGACCAGACTGGTTTTGAACTTTGATCCTCAGATCTAAAACTCCTGAGTAGCTAGGATTACAAGTGTGTCCACCTTGTTCAGAGTATTTTGGAGAAGCATTCAAATTGATAAATCCTTTTTCTGGCATTCTATTATTTTCCAATCTGTTCGCCGACTGAATCTCTTTGGCAATTAAATGCTGAGAAATGTCAGCTCAATACACCCCAACACCACCTGTGCCATTCCAACAACCCAGACTTGATGGGGAAGCTTGTGCTTTGTTACCATTAGCATCTGTCCATATATATATATATACATACACATATACACATATATATATATCTGTAATTGTGGTCATACAAGAGCCTGGTGCTTGTTAGGCAAGTACTCTGCCACTTGAGCCAGGCGCCTTGCCATTTTTCCTTAGTTGATTTTGTATTCAGGCCAACAACCCTCCTATTTATGCTTGCCATGTAGTTGCATGACAGGCAGACACCAGGACCACCAGCATTTATTTATTTATTTTTGCCAGTCCTGGGCTTGAGCTCAGGGCCTGAGTCCTGTCCTTGGATTTTCTCAAGGCTAGAGCTCTACCACTAGAGCCTCAGCACCACTTCCGGCTTTTTGCTATGTATGTGGTACCGAGGAATCGAACCCGGGTCTTCGTGCATGCCAGGCAAGCACTCTAACCACTAGGCCAAACTCCTGGCCCCCCACCAGCATTTATTTTGTTGCTTTAGACAGTCTCATTAACTTTTTTTTTTCCCCCACTCCTGGGGCTTTAACTCAGAGCCTGGGAACTGTCCCTGAGTTTTGTTTGCTCAAAGTTAGCACTCTACCACTTGAACCACAATGCCACTTCTGGCTTTTTCTATACTAAAGAATGGAACCCAGATCTTCATGCAGTCTAGACAAGCACTCTACCACTAAGCCACATTCTCAGTCTCCCTAAAAACAAACAAGCTTGGACTGGTCTTGACTCTCAGTCCCCCTGATGTCTGCCTCCTCAGGACCTCATGTACCACTGTACCCAGTATTGTCATTAGGTCTTGCATACAACCCTCGATCAGAGAAATGTGGTCTAGCTTTATACTGAAAAAGAAAGCACAGACCCAAATTCACCATTTTCATTTGTATCTATAGAAGTCTTTCATTCATCCTGAACTTTGTCTCAGGCCTGAGAATGCTATTTATTCACAGTAGAGCACATTGATCAGACATTAAGAAAAAACACAACCTTCTTCTTGGTATCAAGTCCTGAAACATGTTCTCTAGACGTGAGTCTGAGTCTCGTTTCATTTCTTGTTTATTGGCTTGCTTTGTTTTTGTGGCAGTCCTTGGGCTTGAACTCAGGACTGGGCACTGTCCCTGAGCTTTTCTTGTGGGTGTGCTCAAGGCTAGCGCTCTACCACTTTGAACCACAGTGCCACTTCCCATGTTCTGGTGATTATTTGGAGATGAGTCTCGTGGCCTTTCCTTCCCTGGCTGGCTTCCATCCATGATCCTCAGATCTCAGCCTCCTGAGTAGCTAGGGTTACAGGCGTGAGCCACCAGCTCCCATCTTACTTCTGCCTTCTGCCCTGATGTCTACTACTCTGTCAGAAACCTCCAACATTACATCCTGATTTTTGAACCTTTCATCAGTCACCACCCATGCTGGTCCATACAATATAGACGACAGTTAATTTAGTTATTTCCTGTTACCCAGCAAAAAGGCAGAAGTGGAGCTGTGGCTCAAGTGATAGAGTACCAATCTGGAGCAAAAATGCTTTGGGACAGACCCTGAGTTCAAGCCCCAGTATTGGACTAGCACAACCACCAATATTTACCTCATCTAGATTGTCTTGAAGATTGATTAAATATTTTGCACCTTCTACCTCTCATCCTTTACCTCTCATCTTGATAATTCTACACAAGAACACTTGAGACAATCAACTGTAGTTATGATTTGCTGGTAACAGGTTCTTCAGGATCTTTGAAAACATGAAAGCATTGTCAGTCTCTCCCTCCCCCCCCCATGAAAACAATTTTTGAAACCAAGGAAATGTGTTTTGATTGACTTCCTTCCAGGGTATTGCTGCAGCTGGGGGAAGTGTCTGTCTCAGTCATATCACTGTCATCTCTGTGGCAAGCATTGCCTGCTGGCCTTCTTAGACTACCAAGTAATATGACTGGAAGGCATTATTAGAAGTGGCTTTATGTCATTGAGTCAAGTACCTGTGGCTCATACCTGTAATCCTAGCTACTCAGGAGAGAGAGATCTGAGGACCAAGGTTCAAAGCCAGCCCAGGCAGGAAACACTGTGAGACTCCTACAATTAACCACCAGGAAAACAACAAAGAAGTGGCACTGGTGACTCAGTGGTAGAGCATTAGCCTTGAACCAAAGACCTCAGGAACAGTGCCCAGGCCCTGAGCTCAAGCCACTGACTGCAAAAAGAACCAAATGAAACTCCCCTTAAGTTCAGCACCCAGGCCCTGAGTTTAAGGTCTAGGACCAGCATAAAAAGAAACAAAGAAAAAAAACCCACACCCAAACCAGGAAAAAAAACAACCTAGGCCCCAAAGTCCATGAGGTTCTTCAGTTAACCAGCCAAAAACCAGAAGTGGAGGTGTGGCTCAACTGGTAAAGTACCAGCTTTGAGTGAAAAGTCCAAACAAGTGCAGCAGGCCCTGAGTTCAAGATCCAGTACTAGTGTACACACACACACACACACACACAGAGAAAACAAAACGTGCGTAGGTAGGAATCTCTTCTTGCTGGTAAGGACTTTTTTGGGGGGAAGGGTTTGGGGGTTATCCACAGTCTGTGTATCTGTGCACACACGTGCTCATCAGCGGCTCTGTAGGTTTGGGAGATGGGTTCTAAATGTGATCCTGTCTTCCTTGTGCAGTTCTGGCTTTTCCGGCTTACCTGCTGGGCATTAACCAGGAGCGGCTAAAAGAGAAGCTGACGAGTCGACAGATGGACAGCAAGTGGGGCGGAAAGTCTGAGTCCATCCACGTGACCCTCAACGTGGAGCAGGCCTGCTATACCCGGGACGCGCTCGCCAAGGCCCTCCACGCACGAGTGTTTGATTTCTTGGTGGATGTAAGTAAATGTAGGTTGATTGGGGAAGGCTTCAAATGTTCTGCTACAAAGCAAAGGAAGTTAGTGGAAGTTTGTTATCATACTTGAGATCAGCCCTTCTAACCCTGAACCCCGCCCCCTCCTCTCCTCTGTGTCTCTTCCAGCTTTTTTTTCTACATGTCTCTGGCTTTCACTTCCAGTATTCTGTGCTACTAGAACCATGAGCTAAATCTAATAAGGTGAAGTTCCTTCTGCACTAAAAAAAAAAAAAAAATGTTTCAGTTGAGCCAGGATGAGTGACTTTTGGAGCTGTGGGTTTTTTCGAGCCTAAAGATTTGGGACTGTTGTATTTGTCACACATTGCTGTGTAACAAATGGATCCCATGCACAGCTATTTGCAGTTAGAAGCTTTACTGTGAGTATGTCTGTGTGAGTGTATGGAATCTCACAGACTTTTTCCTCTTAGGCTGACTTGGCACCAAGATCCTCTGATCTCAGCCTTCTGAGTAGCTGGGATTGCAGGCATGAGCTACTGGCCCCAGCTAAGCTTTTTCTCATGGTGTCTGTGGATTAGGTATTTGAGATCAGGTTTGCTTAGGTTCTGGTTCAAGGATGGGGCTGAAGCTATCATGCTAACACAGAGGTCTTGCTTGTCACAGGATGTACTGGGGCTGGGTATGGTGGATCTTTCCTATGACTCTGGTCAAGAGACTCAGTTTTTTCCTACGTAAGTCTCTCCTTAGGGCAGTTTGAAAATGCCTACAACTTCACACTTGGCTTTCCCCAGAGTGAATAACCAGAGATAGGTACACACATGGAAAAATAGTAGGGGAGGGAGGGAGGGAGGGAGGAAGAGAGAGAGAGAGAGAGAGAGAGAGAGAGAGAGAGAGAGAGAGAGAGAGAGAGAGAGAGAGAGAGAGAGAGAGAACAAGAACGCCAGAGCCAGCAACTGGCACCTGACTTGTTGGCGAGGTTTTGCTGCATTGAGGGAATGAGTGCACAGAACCTGGACCAGACCCTAAGCTCTTGTTTAGTGCTGAGTATCAAGGACTCTTCTTCTTGCCATCAGTCCTTCAGTTCCTTTATGGTAACCTGATTGACAGTAACTTCTGCTGATGTCTGGCACATCGTAAATGCCCATTCATACATTAAGTGTTTCCTACCTAGCAATGAGCCATTTTCTTTGCTGGGAAAATCCCCTTGGTAATTCATAATGTGAGAATTCACCACTTCTAGGAATTTTTAGCTCTGTTATATTCCTTCCCATTCTGCCTCCTTTGCTAATTCTTCCTCCTTCACCCCATTCAGACATGGAATTGTGCTATCCTTCTCGTCAACTAAGAGCCAGATTTCAGCTTCCTACTGCTTATATTTAATCCCAAAGCCTCCTCGTTGCCCAGTGTCATTTTAGGGATCCATCTGGAAATGGGGGTTAGCAATTATGAGAATGGAATGAACTCGCATTGCAATAAATCTTGGGGAGTTTCCAGGCAGAGTGACCAAGCGTGCAGGGTGGATCCGTGCATATTGCTCTAGTAGCAATTAAAAAATAATAGAGCTGGGCCACCAGCGGCTCCCGCCTGTAATCCTGATTACACAGGAGGCTCAGCTCTGAGGATCACAATTGAAAACCAGCCCAGGTAAGAAAGTCCAGGAGACTCTTACCTTCATTGAACCATCAAAAAGGCCAAAGTGGAGCTGTGGGTCAGGTGATGGAGCACAAGCCTTGAGCAAAAACAGAAAAAGCTAAGGAACAGTATCCAGGCCCTGAGGTGAAGCCCCAGGACCGGCATACACACAAATACAAATCCTCACGGGTACCATCCACAAACAGCTCTTTTTTCCCCACAGTTTCCCAGGCCCTCATGGCCTGGCCCTGTCACACACTGCGTGAGGCAATCATTAGAGAATTGCCAAATCACGAGCAGCAAAAATGATCGTTACAAATGATGTAAAATTGGTTTTTCATGAAAAAGCGGTTTTTAACATCGATCCTCTAATGTTATTTTCTTCTTGTCAAAGCTTCCTGAGAAAAGCAAACCCTGCCAAAAATTAATGGTTTCCATCATGAAACAAACATTTTTTTCTCCTACCAGAGTCTTTTTTTTTTAATACTGTAATAGTTTCCTAAAATATTTGACATTGCACTGCAACTTTGTGTGTGTGTGTGTGTGTGTGTGTTGGAATTTGGGCCTCAACTTGGCCTGGGTGATGTTCCCTTAGCTTTTTCACTCAACACTGCTGCTGTACTGCTTTGAGCCACAGCTCCACTTCCAGCTGTTTGCTGGTATTTTTTTCCCCACAGCTCTGGGGCCTGAACTCAGGGCGTGGGCACTGTCCCTGAGCTGCTTTTGTTCAAGGCTAGCACTCTATCACTCAAGCCACAGCACCATTTCTGGCCTTCTGTGTATATGTGGTGTGGAGGAATCAAACCCAGGGCATCATGCATGCTAGGCAAGCACTCTATCACTAAGCCACATTCGCAGGCCTGTTTGCTGGTATTTTGCAGATGGAGAGTGTCGTGGACTTTGCTGCTGGGACTGGTTTTGAGCTGTGATCCTCAGATCTCAGCCTCCTGAGTAGCTAGGATTACAGGCGTGTATCTTTGAAAGCTTCAATTCCCCTGTATCCAAGTTGCTCTAGTTTCCAAGAGGCCTCAGTGCTTGCTTTGTCCCAGGCATGACCCCTGCCCACATGCCTTTTGTTGATGTGAAGGAATGCATAGGAGCTGATGGACTTGCCCTTGACTCTCTTCTAGTCCATTAATAAAGCCATGGAGAAGGACCACGAAGAATATAACATAGGCGTTCTGGACATCTATGGCTTTGAAATCTTCCAGGTGAGGCATAATCCACATTGGGGGCTGGGGGAGCGGGTGGCCTATTTCATCTGGCTTCTCAGTGCCTCACACTCTTGCTTAGGTGTTTTGTTTTGTTTTATTTTGTTTGCTCCAAGATGTTTTGCTTTACCACTTCTGCCACACCCCTCCACTTCCAGCATTTTGCTGCTTAATTTGAAGATAGGTCTCTCAGATTTGTTTGCCCAAAGTTGGTTTCAATCTTAGATTCTCAGATTCCAGCCCCTTGAGTAGCTGGGATTACAGGTGTGAGCCACCAGCACCCATGGTGTCACTATACTGACAAATATTACTGTGGAAGCTTTGCACATGCAACCATTTGAGTAAATTCCTTAAAAATGACTAGGGGAAGCTGGGTGCCAGTGGCTCACACCTGTAATCCTAGCTACCCAGGAGGCTGAGATCTGAGGATCATGATTCAAAGCCAGCCCAAGCACAAAAGATGGTGAGACTCTTATCTCCAATTAACCACCAGAAAACTGAAAGTGGTGCGGTGCCTCAAAGTGGTAGAATCCTTGCCTTGAGCTGAAGAGCTCAGGGACAATGCCTAGGCCCAGACTGACAAAAGAAAAAAAAAAAGAAATGGGGATGATGTTGCAAGATGATTACAGGCAATAATCTTTTTTTCCCCCCTCTCTTTCCTCAGAAAAATGGCTTCGAACAATTTTGCATCAATTTCGTGAATGAAAAACTACAGCAGATATTTATTGAGCTGACATTAAAAGCAGAACAGGTAAGCAGTGCCTCTTCCTTTCTGCATTCCCTGTTATTGCTGATTTGACTTGATGGGTTACAGATTTCTCTCCAGATAATAGCTTCAGGTTTAAGTCTTATATTGGGAAATATATCTTTTAAATTCATACTGGGAAGAAAAAAAAACATATGCCATGCAACATTTTAGTCTCGAAAGATATAAATGCCATCTGCTACGTTTCCTTTCTCCTCCAGCAGTGGTGCTGGGCGCTTGGTCAAATGACAAGCTGTTTTTCTCCAGTCTGACTCATGGCCACCCTCATTCCAGCCCCTTTGGTCTACGCAGGCAATTTATTCCAGAGGAAAAATTTGGTTTGCTCAGATTTGCCACACTACCCATCTCGCCTCAAAGAGCATGGATTTTTGATTCTCATTTGAGCTCCCATGGCTTGTTTATAGTTCTTCTAAAAGCTCAGTGCATGCTTGATCTTTTCCCCAGATGCCATATTGCTTTTGATTCCAGGGACTCTCGAAGCAGAAAGCAAACTGGGGTGGCTTCCATGTGCAGACATTGCTTCTTGCAGTTGGGGCTCCAGTCTCGGAGCTTGAGAGCCACATTCTTGACTAAGTCTCCTTTGTTTAAAAAAAAAAAAAAAAAAGAATCCTGGCATTCTTCCTTTCCCAGCTTCCGGAAGCTCCTGCAACAGTGCTCTGGCTATGAACCCACCATGGAGATGCCAGGATGACCAAAATAGATAGAATCAAGAACTTGGTGGCACAACCAATACTAGAGAAATAAGCTCATGGTCCTTAGTTGGCAACTAAGTAAGTGCCCAGCACTTACTGAAACCACTTACAGATAGAAGGTTGTTAAAAGATTGAGTCCCAAGGTTCTCCCATCCCACTGAAAGGTCTGGAAAGAAGGAAGATCTAGCAAGGAAAAACAATGAAGCAAGATCAGCATGGAAGGAGAAAAACCAGGATAGTGAGCATCTCATTTAAATAAGCAACTAATTTGCATGAAAAAAATGTTCCCTAACCAACTAGAGGTTCTGTTCCATGAGAGATTTTTTTTTGGGGGGGGGGGAGGAGGGGAAAAAAACTGAACTTGATAGATTAAATCATATTGCATCATTCATTTGATTAGTCAAGAAAAACTGCATGGTAAGCCACACCATAGGGTTCAAGCAAAACAACAACCCTCTCTCCCCCAACTATAACCAGGGGCTGGTGACTCGTTCCTGTCATCCTAGCTATTCAGAAGGCTGAGATCTGAGGAGCATGGTTCAAAAGCCAGCCAGGGCAGGAAAGTCTATGAGACTCTTATCTCCAGTTGAGCCACTGCACCACTTCTGGGTTTCTTGTGGTTAAGTAGTAGAGTGCTAGCCTTGAGCAAAAGGGCTCAGGGACAATACCCCCTGAGTTCAAGCCCCACATCTGCCCTGAAAAAAAAAAATCCCCAAGCCATGAAATACTCGTTTCCTGGAACCTCCTGGGAAGAATGAAGAAAAAAAACCTGTAAACTTTTCTTTGTAGACAGCGTTTGAGTTTCCCCCGTGTGGTGACAGATGCCATCCCCTCCCTTCTGTCTTACAGGAAGAATATGTTCAAGAAGGGATACGATGGACACCCATTGAGTACTTCAACAATAAAGTTGTATGCGACCTCATAGAGAATAAAGTGGTACGTGCTTACGCTGGAGATCTTGTTCTCCGTAAAGTCTGCTCTGTTGAGACATGCAGCTGTTACATGAGCTTTGTATCAATGTCTGGGCATCAAAATAGAACAGGTGCCAGTGGCTCATGCTTATAGCTCTAATCATTCGGGAGTCTGAGGATCGAGGTACAAAGCTAGCCTGGGCAAGAAAGTTGATGAGACTCTGATCTCCAGTGAACCACAGAAAACCAGAAGGAAGGGCACTGTGGCTCAAGTGGTAGAGCCTCTAGCCTTGGGCAAAAGAGGCTCAGGGACAGTGCCAGGCCCAGAGTTCAAGTCCCAGGACTGGCAATAAATAAGCATTTCAGAGCAGGAATGGAATAAGAATAAGAAATATATAAAATCTATGAATATGAAAACAAGGAATGGGGCCGGGAGTTTGGCCTAGTGGTTAAAGTGCTTGCCTAGCATGCATGAAGACCCGGGTTCGATTCCTTGGTACCACATACATAGAAAAAAGCCGGAAGTGGTGCTGAGGCTCAAGTGGTAGAGCTCTAGCCTTGAGAAAGTCCAAGGACAGTGCTCAGGCCCTGAGCTCAAGCCCAGGACTGGCAAAAAAAACAAAAAACAAAAAACAAAACCCAAAAAAAACAAGGAATGAATAATAGAAGCTGTAGGGTACGTAAGCCAGATCTACATGCATAAGAAAACGTTCAGCAATGAGTTCGGGTCAAAGAAGAATGTGCTCGTTTGTTCTGGAGTTTGGAAGTCGGCTTAGTTACAAGTAGGAGATAACAGTCTGTTCATGACTTTGAATCAAATATGAAGGAGCGAAATTGTTTCTTTGAAATGGGCTTGCCCTTATCCCATCTTTTCATCCCCAGCGCTCCTTTGGAACTTGGCATTCTTGTCTAAAAGGGAATAGCTGACTGTTGAGATGCTATCTAGGGCTTGGTATGGTAGTACATGCTTGTCATCTCAGCTACCTGGGAAGTAAACACCTAGAAGATAACAGGCCAAAAAAAGGTAGTGAGACCCCATCTCGACAAACAAGCCAGGCCTGGTGGTGGGCTAGGAGGATCGAGGTCCAGGCTAGTCTGGGGCAAACACACAAAGAGCTATCTAGATCTAGGAAGTGGCTTCTTGGCTTAAGAAAGGGCCCAGTAGGCCCTGAATGTTGTAGAAGAATCAGTGACAGGTGCCTTGTCTTCTTGGTCCCCCTAGAACCCTCCAGGGATCATGAGTATTCTGGACGACGTGTGTGCCACCATGCACGCCGTGGGCGAGGGGGCCGATCAGACTCTGCTCCAGAAGCTCCAGATGCAGATCGGGAGCCATGAGCACTTCAACAGCTGGAACCAGGGCTTCATTATTCACCACTATGCTGGCAAGGTAGGGCCGGAGAGGGGAAGCCATCTTCCCGTGAATGGCTCCCTAACTGGAGCCCTCAGGGCTGTGGTGGTTTCTCCCGGGCACCTAAGATCTCGTATGGTTCATTCCTCCAAGAATTGGGGCCTTCGACAAGTTCAAGGAGGAAGACAGAGTGCTGGCCGCTGCTGCCTCACACCTGTAGTCCTAGCTGCTGAGGATTATAGTTCAGCCTGGGCAGGAAAGTCCATGAGACTGTTATCTCCAATTCACCACCAGAAAACCTGAAGTGGTGCTGTGATAGAGCGCTAGTCTTGAGCTGAAGAGCTCAGGAGACAATGTCCGGGCTCTGAGTTCAAGCCCCACAATGGACCCAAAAAAAAGATATATACACATTCTCACAATAAGTGGGATTTTTTACATCCTAAACAATACTGACGGGATAAACCCAGATTTCTTTTCCTTCTTGCCCAGGTGTCATACGACATGGATGGCTTCTGTGAACGGAACCGTGATGTGCTTTTCATGGATCTCATTGAGCTCATGCAGAGCAGTGAGCTGTGAGTGAAGTCTTCCTTTCTTGACGTAGGGTCGAGGCCACCGGAAACTTCTGGCATTAGAACAAACCAATGGAGACCTTTGAGCGCCTATTGGCTTACTTTCTTGGGTTGTTGAGGCTGAACTAGAATTTGCCTTGTTTTCTTTAAAACAAGCGTGGACAGGGGTGGGTGGGGGCTCATACCTACAAATTCTAGCTCTTTGGGAGGCTGCGATGTAAGTAGCCCATGATTCAAAGCCAGCCTGGGCAGATAAATTCCAGAGACTCTTAGTTCCAAATAACCAGGAAAGAAAGAAAGGATGAGAGAGAAAAAAAGAGAGAAAGACAGAAAAAGGTAGAGCTATGGCTCAAGTGGTAGTGTACTAGCTTTGAGCAAAATAAACTAAGGGATGGTATCCCAGGCCCTAATGCGTGCATGCACACACAGACACACCAAAAGCGAACACCCAAGCTCCGGTGGTTCACACCTGTAACCCTGGCACTCAAGAGGCTGAGATCTCTGCATTACAGTTCAAAGCCAGCCCGGGCAGGAAAGTCTATGAGACACTTACCTTTAATTCACCACCAGAAAACTGGAAGTAAAGCTATGACTGAACGTGGTAGAATGCTAGCCTTGAGCAAAATATCCCAGGGACAGCACTCAAGCCCTGAGTCCAAGCCCTCTCACCTGAAAAAGAAAAGTCCCAAGCTTTTCTCCAATCAGGCCTCTCCTTGTATCCCTAACACTCCACGCTGCCAGTTACATGAGCCGTGTGCGTACCAGGATCATTAGTTCCGCTGTGATTATGAAGAGGAGTTGCCATGCTAGGTGTGGATGGGGAGAACCATTTCTGACCACGAGGAGCAAAGCAGTCACGGTAGCTCCTGGTTCCAACCCCAGCTAGTCAGGCCGTGGAGGTCGGGAAGACCAGGGTGAGGGTTCCCCCGGGGGAAATAATGATGGAGATCCCATGTCAGCCAAGCAAAAGCCGAACATCATGGGCCACGTGTGTCCTCCTAATTATGCAGGGGATGCAGATAGGAGGATTGTGGTCCAGGCTGGATGTGGCTCATGTGGTAAGGAGCATTTGCTTCGCAAGCCTGGGACTCTTGAGCTCACAATCCTGTATCACTATTTTTTTGGGGGGGGGCGGGGGGTGGGGGGAAGATAGTCTGGTTTTGTGATATTTCACCCTTGCAACAGCAGCCAAAGAATTTTCCCGTGATTACTTCGTTTTTTTGGGTTGGGTATTTTAAATACCCTAAGCTGCCAAGGTAGAAAAAGAGGGGCATCTCAAAAAATTCTCTGCAGCCAGCCACTGGTGGCTGACTTCTGTAATCCTAGCTACTCAGGAGTCTGAGATCTGAGGATCTCAGTTCAAAGCCAGCCTAGATAGAAAAGCCTGTGAGGCTCTTATCTCCAGTGAACCACCAGAAAACTGACAGTGATGCTGTGGCTCAAGGAGTGCTAGTCTTGAGCTGAAGAGCTCAAAGACTGTGCTTAGACCTTGAGTTCAAGCCCCACAGCTGGCAAAAAGTGGAGCCATAGATCCACTTCCAGTTTTCTGGTGCTTCATTGGAGATAAGAATCTCACAGGGGCTTTCCTGCCTGGGCTGGCTTCAAACCTTGATCCTCAGATCTCAGTCTCTTGATGAATTAATAGGTATGAGCTACCAATGCTTGGTTTTATTTAGCATCAGCAACCCTTATAACTTTCTACAAAAAAAAAAATTACATTGAAAGCAAAAACAAAAAAACAAAAAAACAAATAAAATCCCGATGGGAAGTTACTGAACTGCATTTAAATCTCTGCCCCGATCTCCACCCTCCCCTACCCTGCCTCTCCTCCCAGCCCTCACACCACCACTTGGAAGACATCAGATTTCTTTTCACTCAAAACACATTTAAGTCCATTTTCTCTTCGCTGCAAAAGTCAGGCAAGCCCTAAACCCTGGCTTGTGGGTTTCACGGTGACCATGAACTTTTCAGAGATTGTCTTTAATGATTAAAGTTCCTGCCAAGTTCAAAAGCTGTTGATGGAGGTTCTATATAAACTCCTGTGATCTAGACATGACATACTCTTTTATAAATGTATTCGCAGCAAAAAATCCATTAAGTATGTCTGGTCAGGATAAAAGTGCATGGCTGGGGCAACTTCCTGGAAAATCCAAGAGGCCCAAGAAAGACCTTTGGAAGGATAATGAGTTTGGGTTGAATCATCAGACCGCCAGCTTAGATGGATTTCTTTATTTACTGTAAGTTTCAACAGTAGTGATGCTGGGTGCTGGTGCTCATGCCTGTCATCCTAGCTACTTAGCAGGCTGAGATCTGAGGATCCTAGTGTGCAAGCCAGCCCAGGCAGAAAGGTCCATGAGATTCTTACCTCAGATTAAGCACCAAAAAGCCAAAAGTAGAGCTGTGGCTCAAGTAGTAGAGCACCAGCATGGGGGGGAAAAGTGAAAAGTGCCTCCAAGTGTAAGCCGCAGTGCTGGAATTATAAGAAGAACACTCCACACGTAAAAGCTTAGTGATTTGTAACTGCTTCTCTCCGAATTACTCATATTCCAAAGCAATTTTGGCAGGGTTTTCTCCAGGCGGAGGGGTCTATATACCACTGGCTCTAGTGAGCAGAAACTATGTGGAGGAAGTCCCTCCTCCAACAATCATCCAGTGACCACTGGACCCAGGTGAAGAAATGATGCTCTTGAGCAAAGCAGTGGGTTCCCTGAACCCAGGTATGGCAGGTCATTCCTCAAGCTTGTCTTCATAGCTTGTCTTACCACGCCCTTTGTCCTTTCCCTCTGTTAGGTCTTACCACCTGTTTGAGCCTTGAACTCAAGGCCTGCGTGCTGTCCCTGAGCTTTTGCTCAAGGCTGGTACTCTGTCATTTTGAGCAACAGCTCCACTTTCAGTTTTGTAGTTAATTGGAGATGAGTCTCATATTTTTTTTTTTTTCCCAGTCCTGGGCTTGAGCTCAGGGCCTGAGCACTGTCCTTGGACTTTCTCAAGGCTAGAGCTCTACCATTTGAGCCTCAGCACCACTTCTGGCTTTTCGCTAGGTATGTGGTACCGAGGAATCAAACCCGGGTCTTCCTGCATGCTAGGCAAGCACTTTAACCACTAGGCCAAACTCCTGGCCCTGAGTCTCATATTTTCTTATACTGGCTGGCTTTGAACCATGATCCTCAGATCTCGGCTTCCTGAATAGCTAGCTAGAATTACAGGCATCCTGCTTTTATTATTTTCATCGTCTATCTGTCACCTGAGGCTTAAACTTAGGGCCTTGCACTCTTGCTTAGCTTTTTCGGTCCTGACCGACAGTTTACCACTATAGCTCAACATCCAACGTTTCCCACTGGTTAACTGGAGATATGAGTCTCTCAGATTTGTCTGTCAGGGCTGGCTTTGAACAGTGATCCTCATATATCAATATCCTCAGTAGCTTTGATTACAGGTTCAAGCCACCAGTGTCCAGACAAAGGCACTGTCTTCAAACCAATCTTTGTGGCTGAGACTTCGATGTCTGTATCTTAGACATCTTTCTGCCTGCCATTCATTTCCCTGGCTTGCTAGCCTTGCACCGAGAGTCAGGTGACCTCCCCATTGTCTATGAAAACAGGCTCTCTGCTTTTCAGACTTCACAGTGGCTGAACCATTCTCTTTCTCATTTTTCCCCCAGGCCTTTTATAAAGTCTTTATTTCCTGAAAATCTGCAAGCCGACAAGAAAGGACGCCCAACAACTGCTGGAAGCAAAATAAAGGTTAGTTTTCCTGGGGAAAGTTTCTAGAAGAGTTGCAACACTCCCAGGAGCAAATGTCACTGTCGTGGAAAGCTTGTAAGATGGAGCTGAGTTTGAGTGGCCTCTCATGAAATCCCTAGTGGTTATTAAGTACCTGGAGTCTTCCAGTCCACAGGTGACAAGTACCTCCTAAGAGGAAATGACTTTAAACCATGTTCATCTCCTTGGCACCGTTCTGTGGTTCAGAGCCATGTTGGGGGTCTTGATGGATTTTTCAGGTGAGGCCTTTAAAATCATCAAGTGGAGAACATGATGTGTCTGAAATTCAGAGTGAGTTTTTTTGGGGAGGTGCATTTTATACCTCCATCCTTTGCTAGGTATCTGGGTCCCGTCGAGTCGAGCTGCCACTTGCAGATGTACCCTCAGGATGGGGCTCAACAGCATGAGGAAGTCTTTCTTGCTTCTCTGGAGTCCCTTGTGTGCTTGGGGTTGTCTGAGCCCTGGGGATGGGTGGCAAATTTGTGGGACCTAAGTATGCTCTGGGTTGTGGGGTAGTGTTAAACACACTGGGCCACGTAGCTCTAAGAACTTCCCATTGATACAGTGTGTGTGCACGCACACGCACGCCTGCAAATGTGTATGCTGGTAATGGAACTTGAACTTTGCTTCTCAGTCTTGCTTAGCTTTTTTGCGCAAGGCTAGCGCTTTCCCACTTGAGCCTCAGCTCCACTTCCAGCTTTTTGGTGGTTAACTGGAAATAAGAGTGTCACAGGCTAGCTTTGAACCAGGATCCTCAGATCTCACACTGCTGGGTAGCAAGGATTACAGGTATGAACTACCAAGGTCCAGCCACATTGTGGTTTTTTTCCATGAAGACCTATAATCAGTTAATGTTTTTTTAATCCTATTAGTGATAGCCAATTTTATAATTAAAAAAGGTCAAAGATTCAGAGGAGTTCAGAGTTGAGTAGGGACTTGGAGTTTAGCTGCCTATCTCAAACTCCAAGAGTGACTCTTGGGGTGTGTGTGTGTGTGTGTGTGTGTGTGTGTGTGTGTGTGTGTGTGCACGTGTGTGCACGTGTGTGTGCACGTGTGTGTGCACGTGTGTGCCTTTGTCATGGCACTCTTGGTGTCTGTTTTGCTTATCTGTAAAGTGAAGGACAATATAGGACCATCTTAAGGGGGTTGTTATGATGTCTCCATTGAATAATTTATCTAAGGCATTTTACATAGTGCCTGAGACATTTTCTTTGCTTCTTTCTTTTGTTTGTCATGGAACTTGAACTCAGAGCCTGGGCACTGTCCCTGGCTCTTTTCCTCAAGGCTAGCGCTCTACCATTTTGCATCTTAGTGCCACTTCCAAGTTCCTGGTGGTTAGTTGGAGATAGAAATCTCCATTGGCTTTCCTGACCTAGTTGATTGTCAAATCTCAGCTTTTTGAGTAGCTGGGATGACAGGTGTAAGTCACCAGTGTCTGGCCAACCTGAGACATTGTCTGCACTGGATACCTGCAGGTGCCTCTTACATCCTCCCTGGTTTGCACTGGCCCCCATCTCCCATGCTCCTTGTCTCTGCCTAATCCCAAAACATTACCAGCTCTGCCTGTACTGAGCCCTGCCATCCATTCTCCCTGACTCTGGGGGCCATTCTAGACACCCTCCACCATGTGTGCCTTCATACACCCCGCCCCATGAACACCGCAGCTGTGCATGGCCTGGTTGCAGTAGAGGATTCTCCAAGGGAATCCTAGCCACAGCAGCCTCCAGATGTTACAGTGAAAGCCAGACACGAAAGCTGGTGGCATATTTGTGGTAGTTGACTTTGCATAGTACCCTGGACAGGATTACAATTAGTACTTACCAGCACTGGGGAGGCTGAGGCACGAGAATGACAAGTTCAAGACCAGCCTGACCTATATTGTGATACAATATAAAGCAAACAAGAATTAAAAACAAACTAGCTAGGCACTGGTGGCTCATGCCTATAGTCAGGAAGCCGAGATCTAAGTCAGTCTAGGCAGAAAATTTGTCCATGAGACTCCTACTTGTCGTAGTCACACAAAAGCCACAAATGGAACTGTGGCGCAAGTGTAGAGCACTAGCCTTGAGCAAAAGAAATGTAGGACAGTGTCTGAGTTGAGGCCTCAAGACTGCAACCTCCCCCCACCCAAAAAAAAAAAAACTTCAAAAATAAAACTCCAAAACAAAAATAAGGGCAGTCTTGTTAGATTGCCCAGGTTGGTCTCAGTTTTCACAAGGCCCCAGATGGTAAAGTCTGCATGAAGTTTCTGACTCATGTCTTTACTTCCAGGTCTTGGATAAGGTTTGGCTCTGGGCTGGAAAAGCTAGTCATGAGATTGTCACATTCAGATCCAAGGGCCCAGAGAATCAAGGTCATGGTGACTCATTTTCAAGTGGTCTGGATTATTCTCTGTTAAAAGGGAACAGAGATTTTTTTTTTGTCTCCTTTGAAGATTTCATCTGTCTCTCATTTTTGCACTCTGTCTCTCTCTCATGTATTCATGTCTAGTTAAATGCCTCCTCACTGAGCTGAGCTCAAAACGGGCAGGTTGCTAGATTTCAGGCCATTGTCTGGAAAAGATGATGTGAACACATTGCTCTACAGGGGTCTTACACTGTGTGTGGTGGCACACGTCTATCATTCTCACTACCCAGGAGCCTGAGATCAGGAGGATTGTGGTTCTCGGCATGCAGGGCAAAAAATATTCTCAAGACTCCATGTGAACAGAAAAAAAAAAAAATGTGTGTAGTGTCATGCACCTGGCATGTATCTGGTAAACAACAGAACTCTGTTGGAAACATACTCAAAGCTGGCCAGGCATCCGTGGCTCAGGCCTGTAGTCCTAGCTGCTCAAGAGGTTGAGATGTCAGCCTCTGGACTTCAGAGTCGGCCTGGGCAGGAAAGCCTCTGAGACGCTTACTTCCAATGAACCGCCAAAAAACTGGAAGAGGCACTGTGGTTCAGTGTTAGAGCACTAGCCTTGAGTGCAAAAGCTCAGGGACAGCACCCAGACCCTGAGATCAAGCCCCGGGACCAGCACAAAAAATACTAGTGTGTGTGTGTGTGTGTGTCTGTATGTCTAAAGCAAAAAAGACTAGAAATGTGGCTGAAGTGTACCTGCCTTAGCAAGCTCCAGGCTCTGAGTCCAAACTCTTGTTCTGCTGAAAACAATAAATAAGGAATTGTAGTCTCACCTCCCCGGAGATAACTCCTGTGTGACCCCTGTCTGGCTGGTGTTCTCCCACGAGTGAGTCTCCCTGCTCTTCATGTCTGTCTCCTCTAAGAACCTCTTAGAGACCCAGCCATTGCCTGTCTCTTCTTCCCTCTATAGCCTAAGTATTTGTAATGACAGTAAGTGTTGTCTGTTTTGAACTTGGGGCCTGGGCACTATCCCTGAGCTCTTCTGCTAGTGCTCTACCACTTTTGGGGGGAATGGGGGGTGGGGGGGTGAGGAGGGGTTGGTCACAGGGTTTGGACTCTGGGCCCGGGCGCTGTCTCTGAGCTCTTCAGCTCAAGGCTACTGTCCATCCCTTGAGCCACAGTGCCACTTCTGGTTTTCTAGTTAACTGAAGATAAAAGTCTCTCGGTCTTCAGTGCCCGAGGCTGGCTTTGAACCCCAATCCTCCGATCTCAGCCTCCTGCATTTCGTGAGCCACCACGCCTGTGTTTTACCACTTTAAGCCATAGCTCCACTTCCTATTTGTGAGCAGTTCATTGGAGATAGTCTCACAGGGACTTTTCTGTCCAGGCTGCTTTTGAACCATGATCCTCAAATCTCAGCCTGTTGAATAGCTAGGGTTATAATCATTGTCATCTTAATGCTGATTGCTGAAAGGGCCCCTGTGCTCTGGACAGTAAAATCTATACTCAAAGTAGTTGTCCCAGTGAATGTGTTACTGTGTTCTAATTCTTGAAAAAAATCTGAACTGGACTGGGTGTGGTAGCTAAAGCCTGTAACACTTGCCTACTTAGAAGGCAGAGATCAGAAGATGCGAGACTAACCCAGGTGGAAGGGTCATGAAACTCCATCTTAATCAATGGTGGGGTGAGATGGCCCACACCTGGCACCCCCAGTAAGTAGAAGGATTGCAGCCTGGGCAGCTAGAGCAGTTTAAGTGTGTGAAAACAACCCATGCAAAAAGACTAGAGGCATGGCTCAAGTGGGATCCTGCCTGCCTTGCAAGCTCAAGGTCCTGAGTTCAATTCCCAGTACAAGTCAAGTGTACACACACACACACTATATATATATATATGTTTAATATTCCTTTGGTAGGAACACTCATCAATTTATTTTAAATGCATGTATGTTTCATTTAGTAACAATGCTGATGTTCCCTAAATCTTACTAAATCTGTGGCTGGAAGAGAGTAGTAGTAAAATGAGAATGAACCAGTGAGGAACTGGTGTTTCATGCCTGTTATCCTAGCAACTCAGGAAACTGAGATCTGAGGATCATAGTTTGAATTCAGGCAGGAACATCCATGGAGATTCCTTTTTTTTCCCCCACCTATCCTGGGACCTGAACATTGTCCTTGGGCTTTTTCAGGGCTGGTGCTCTACCACTTGACCCACAACACCACTTCTGGCCTTGTCTGTGTTTGTGGTACTAAGGAATCAAACCCAGGGCTTTGTGCATGCTAGGCAAGCACTCTACCACTAGCCCATGCTCCCAGCCCCTCCATGGAGATTCTTTTTTTTTTTTTAATTTTCTGTCCATCATGGGGCTTGAACTCTGGACCTAGGTGCTATCCCTGAGCTCTGCAGCTCAATGCTACCGCCCTAGCCCTTGAGACACAGTGCCACTTCCCATTTTCTAGTGGTTAATTGGAGATAAGTCTCATGCTCTTTAGTGCCCAGGCTGGCTTTGAACCACAGTCCTCAGATCTCAGTCTCCTAAGAAGCAAGGATTACAGGCGTGAGTCATTGTGCCTGGCTCCGTGGAAATTCTTGCCTCCAATTAATCACCCCCAAACCAGAAGTAGAGCTGGAGCTCCAAGTGATGGAGGGCTAAATTGAAACAAGCTCAGGGACAGCGCAAGCTGGGAATTCAAGCCCTACGACCAGCACAAATAGTTAAAAATACTTTTGGAGACTTTAAGGGAAAAAAACAAACTTCGTTCCTAACCACTCTCCATGATGCCTTTCTGCATCAGCTTTTCACCTCTCTATTACAACGATCATCAGAATCAATTTTTGATTGCAATCTCCATCATCAAAGAAGACAAGAGACAATTTGCTTCTTTCTCAGCAGAGGCCTTTGCTTTGATGCGGGGCCTCTGACACTCTGGCTTCCACGCCAGGCTGTGCCGAGCAAGCTGTTTTTCTGCATGGCTCAACAGAGAACTGTATTCATCCACGAACATCTTGACCTGAGTCGATGCAAATGTTTTCTCAAGGGTTTCAGATTTCCTAAATGCATGAAAGCAGAAAAGCCTTAATTGACAGAGGGAAGGGTTGTATCTTGCCAGCAGAGTCCCTTCCGCTGACTGCGTGATGGTTTTTCTGGTCTGAGAGATTCTTTGGGCTATTTTTCTTTTGGAAGTTTTTCTCCCTGCACTCTGGTTTGCTTAGAAAGCAAGTTTGCATTTGTGCCACATCCTTGGACCCACAGAGTGTATGGCTCTGTGTGTGTGTGTGTGTGTGTGTGTGTGTGTGTGTTGTGCCCATGGGAACTCTACTATTTTTCTTCCAACCAAGTCGAAGATTCTCACAATTTGAAATACATCCTAAGCAATTCTGAACTTAGTTCGGTTTGGTAGTCCAGACCTAGGTAAGGAGTGATGCTTTCATCTGAAATATTGATGGGTCTCTCATTCCTTAATTGTGAATTTCCATCATGTATGTGTTTACATGCCAGTCTTTGAGTTTGAACTCAGGGCTTGAGTGCTGCCCCTCAGCTTTTTTGCTCAAGGCTAGTGCTCTGTCACTTGAGTCACATTGCTCCTCTTCTGGCTCTTTGGTGGTTCGTTGGACCTCAGAGTCTCCTGGACTTTTCCTGACCTAGCTGGCTTTGAATTGCAATCCTCAGATCTCAGCCTGCTGAGTAGCTAGGATTATAGTTATGAGCCACTAGCAATTTCTAGCAATTGCTAGTTATGGCAACTAGCAATTTCCATCATTTTAAATGAGATGATTTTTTTGTTATATTTCCAGGAAAGAGAATAGAGGGGATTTTGAGAGGTTTATATTTTTTAATCTTGCTCCGAGTTTGCAAATAAAATGAACAAAAACAATGTTTTTGCAAATGTCTTCAGAAGTTGAACTTAGCTCCTCAGTAAATAACCTGTTCTCTTGTTCCCCATGATAAGAATTTTAAATAAAAATTGACTTGTTTGTTTTGTTCCGTGGTTGTTAACAGTACTAAAAATGCCTAATTCCCCCCCTTTTTTTTTTTTGGTCAGTTCTAGGTCTTGAACTTAGGGCCTCAGGGCCTGAGCACTGTCCTTGGGCTTTCTCAAGGCGAGTGTTCTACCATTTGAGCCACGGCACCACGTCTAGCTTTTTCTGTGTACGTAGCATCAAGGAATCAAACTCGGGGCTTCATGCATGCTAGGCAAGCACTCTACCACTAGGCCAAAGTCCTAGCCCACCTAATTTCTTTCAACAATCAAATTTCCAAATCAGAGAGACTCCATCTCTAAGTAAGCGGCAAAATACCAACGTACGGGTGGTGACTCCGGTGATAGCGTGGAAGGTGTAAATAAGCTGAGAGACAATTTCTCTCTGCGGTCTTCCTCCCCCACCTTCACCCCGCCCCCCCGAAAGTGTGGTTAAATTGCCATGAAAGTCAGTAGATCTTTAAATTAAAGTTTGGGAACCCTCATGTAGGCCTGCTGAACAAACCCATCCTAGAGTTTCACAAGTCGCTGCTTTTGAAAGTTGATATGCTTTTGGGAAAGTCATGGTCTCTGACAGACCTCATTCTTCCCGTCTAGAAACAAGCCAATGACCTGGTCAGCACGCTGATGAAATGCACACCCCACTATATTCGCTGCATAAAACCAAATGAAACCAAGAAGCCCAAAGACTGGGAAGAGAGCAGGTAAGGAAACTGGCAAGCAAGTGGGTGGGGGGTGAAGATCAAGATCAAGTTTGATGGACCATAACACACTTGAAGCTCTGTCAAGCCATCTTGCTTCACAGGCAGGGGCCATGTTCAATTGCTCATCCATGCTTTCCACGTCGAGTGTCCTATTCATTTTCCCAGGTAAAAAGTCTTCAGGATTTTCCCTGATCCCTTACAATTCTTAGCAGCATTACTCTGCTGAGAATTAGCTATTGCTTTGAGGCTGAGGCTTAAGGAGCCAGAGTGCTTGCCTAGCAGAATTATCAATTTATAATGTTGATCTTGGCTAGTGTGGAAACAGATGGGGGGGGGGGGGCAAGGGAAGAACAGAAAAGAAAGAAAAGCAAAGTCTAAAGACCAAGAGAAGAGATGGATTTAAAATTAGTCTGAGGCTCTGTAGAAATGCTGTGTAAGTTTCCTGGGCTGCTGACTCGCCACTGCAGGATGTGGTGCAGGATGCTCTGAGAAGGGAGTTCATGAAATACTGACACAGGCCGGAAAGCTGGGGTTTCACATGAGTGCTGACTTAGGGGTGTGCTGATGAGATGTGCCCTGAGAGATGGGTGGCATGACGTCACCATTCCTGGTATGACATCACCACTCCCAGATCCTAAAAGGAGGGCTGGAGACAGATCCCGTGCTGGGGTGACTCATTGGCATACCAGATAAGCACAGTCCCACGATGTTCTCTTTGCTTGCGGAAAAACAACAGGCTATTTGAGGCTGTCAGGTGACTCAAAGGGGGACCACGAGATGAGAAGGCTGAAGGTTCCCCATGAATTTCTTCCCTTTCCATGCTGCCAGCAAGTTCCTTGCTCAATCCAGGCAATAAATATACTTGATCTCTTAGAGGAGGAACCGAAGTTGAATAAAAAGAGAGGGAAAAAACCAGTCCCCTAAAACTGAACACTTAGGTCCAACAATCTCTCTGAAGGTCTAAAGGTGTGTGCGCACGCACGCACTGAGATTTGAATTCAGGGCCTCACTCTCTTCCTTGGCCTTTTCATTCAAGGTTAGCCCTCGATCATTTGGGCCACAGCTTCCCCCTGCAGCTTTTTGCTGGCTAGTTGGAGATGATAAATCGCACAGACATTTTGCTCAGGCTAGCTTTGATGCTCAGATCTCAGCCTTCTTCCTTGTCCCCTTTTCTTCCCTTTTCTCTCCCCTTCTGCTTCCTGCTCCCCATCTCTCCCTGCCCTCCTCTCTGTGTCTCTCTCCTTTCCCTTCTTCAGTGACTTCAGCAAGAACACAATAAGCCTTTACGGGTTTCAAGAGCTCAGGATATGAGAGCCAATGTTTGGTTTCTGTTTCTGGTGAGATGGTTTCCTGTGACACCCCTGTCCAGGGGGCATGAGAGGCACACACTAGAGGGCATGTGTGGGTTAACAGTTGTGTTGGCCTACCAAGCAGGTGATGGACGGCCTCCAGGAATATGCAAAAAGCAGCTGGAGGTATTAGAAGCCAGAAATGTTGACACATTACAAGGGTTTGTGAGACCAATTGTCCCCAAGAGGGAAATTTCTGGAAGAAGATGCCCTGGTGGGGGAAGCAATAGTGAACATCGTGGTGTAACGGGCGTGCTCTTCTTGCCTATGTCGTGCATGCGACAGTGGCCTGAGTATTTGACACCCGCCCCACAGGCCTGGAGTGAGCTGGAATTTGGGGATGGGTGTTAAAATGAACAACTATAGGGGGTACACTTGACGTGGACTTTCTTTATTAGGTGGAAGGAAGAGTTGGGGATTTGAAGGATGAGAAAAAGGAAACTTTTGACTCCCTTCCCTTTCCCTCTTTTCCTCCCTCCCTCTCTCCTCCTCCTCTCTCTTACCGTGAGCCCAGCTGTTTGGGAGACAGAGATCAGTCAGGGTCATCTTGGTTGGAAGTCAGTCCAGGGCAAAAATGTTGGCAAGACCTCAACATACAAGTTGGGTGAGGTGATTTGCACAGGTGGATCTGCCCACTTCCCCGCCCTGCTACTAGACAGGTATGAATAGGATCGCACACACACACACACACACACACACACACACACACACCCTGAAAACTGTAAGACTTTAATCTAAAAAATAACTAAAGCATAAAGGACAGAAGGGGTGTGCTTCAAATGCTAAAGCATCTACCTAACAAGTGTAAGGCCCTCAGTTGAAAATCCAGTGACACACACACACACACACACACACACACACACACACACACACAGAAGTGGACCAGGAGTGTGGCTTAGTGGTAGAGTGCTTGCCTAGTATTCATGAAGCCTTGGGTTCAATTCCTCAGTACCACATACACAGAAAAAGCCAGAAGTGGTGCTGTGGCTAAAGTGGTAGAGTGCTAGCCTCGAGCAAAAGAAGCTTAGGGACAGTGCCCAGGCCCTGAATCAATGTTTCCGGATGTCAGCTGTCTGTCACACTTAATGGATTCCCCATTCCACTTAATGGATTCCCCATTCCACATCTTTCCCATGGAGGCGAAGCCACCCCTTCTGCAGTTACCACACTTTTCTTCTGGGACTGGATTACAGGAAACCAGCGGTACAACATCCACAGGAAGTCAGGGCTGTCCAGGGAAGATTCAGGAAAGGAAGTAAACTGTCTGCCTCCCTTACAGAAGAAATCAATACACAGGTCCAGTGCTGCCCAATCCCAGAAGCCCAGTAAACCCAACACCAGTGTGTTGGCTTTTCTTGGAGTCCCTAGCACCTCCCTTCCGGAAGATATGTGAAAGAAACCAACTCAAACAGTTGTTAGACATTTTTGAGATCATGACTATGGACGTGGCCATTTCAAATTAATTGCCTTGTATACCTGTGTTCACTTGCATTAGGAAAAAAACAAGTCCTAGATGTATAGGGTTTTGTTAAATGTGGAGGAATCAATATTAACTTTAAATTGGATTCAATTCAGTTGCTATATTAGATTTAACATTTGGAGAAAAAGATAACTCTTTTAATTTCAGTAACAATAGGTAGATGTGTTTGTTTATTTTGTCGGTTGTGGGACTTGAACTCTGGGCCTGGGTGCTGTCCCTGAGCTCTTCAGCTCAAGGCTACCATCCTACCCCTTGAGCCACAGCACCACTTCCAGTTTTCTAGAGGTTGATTGGAGATAAGAGTTTCATGGTCTTCAGTGCCTGGGCTGGCTTTGAACCTAGATCCTCAGATCTCAGCCTCCTGAGTAGCTAGGATTACAGGCGTGAGCGACCGCATCCAGCTTATTATTTTGAGATGGAGGAATCTGTGTTGCCCAGGCTGGCATAAAACTCCTGGGATCAAGAGTTCCTCTTGCCTGAGCCTCCCAAATAGCTGGGATTATAGGTGTGTACTGCCAAGTCTGGCTTTGGGTTTTGATTTACTATTCTTTGAAATCGATAAGAGATGTCATCTTAGATACTTGTAGTAACTCATAATATTATGGAAATTAATGTTATTTAACTTAATGATACTTCGTTATGGTATAGTGTGTACACAATAAGATATTGTAGTCTTTTTTAATATGTTTCTCTCCAGCTTAGCGTTGGGGTTTGGGGAATGGTAAGAAAGCCATGTGGAATGATTGTCCAGGAATACTCAAGATCCACTTTCTTCTTTCTAGGGTAAAACATCAAGTAGAATACCTAGGTCTAAAAGAAAATATCCGAGTGAGAAGAGCTGGCTATGCTTATCGGCGCGTCTTCCAGAAATTTTTACAGAGGTAAGGAACCAGTGAGACAAACATACACATTTTAAGATAACCGCGTACCATACATACTTATTCCACAGTTTATTTTTATATATTGTTGGTGTTGGTTTTGGTCGGGGAGTTGAAACTCAGGACCTCAGCACCGTCCCTGAGCTCTTTTGCTCAGGCTGGCACTGTTACCACTTTGAGCCCCAGCACCACTTCCAGTTTTCTGGTGGTTCATTGGAGATGAGAGTTTCATGGCCTTTCCTGCCCTGGTTGACTTTCAATCTTGATCCTCAGATCTCAGCTTCCTGAGTAACGAGGAAGACAGACATAAGCTACCAGGGCCTGGGTATTCAACAACTTTGATTTTGTGCCTATACTAGAACTTGAACTCAGGGCCTGGGCACTGTCTCTTATCTTTATTGCTCAAGGCTGGTGCTCTACCATTTGAGCTGTGCCTCCATCCTTGATCTTTTGGTGGTTAATTGGAGATAAGAGTCTTCAAAGACTTTCCTGACTGGGACTGGTTTTGAGCCACAATCCTGTGATGCCAGTCTCTTGAGATTGTAGGATGGTACGCATGAGCCACCAGTGCCCAGCTTGCAGCAACTCTCAATATTTCCAAAGCTATGCACCTGTCACCAGTTAATTTTTTTTGGTCAGTTATGGGGCTTGAACTCTGCGCCTGAGCTCTTCAGGTCATGACTAGTGCTCTATAATTCCAGTTTTCTGGTGGTTAACTAAAGATAGAGTCTCACAGACTTTGCTGCCTGGGGTGACTTTGAACCTTAAAACATATTCTTACTCTGAATAGATGTTCAGCTCCCCTGAAATATCAACTCTCTGTCTCCCTGCCCTGTCCTCAGCCATCTCTAATTTCTCTGTTACTATAGTTCACTTGTGTTGGGCTGTTTGTATAAACAGTCAAGTATCTCTTTGGTGACTGAATTCTACCAATAACAGGGTTGTCAGCATGCATCCATATCATAGCCTGCCTGCATTCCACGCCTTCTGGGTGGTGAATAATATTCCACAGCATGGTTCCTGATCATTTAGTGCACTGCTAGGTTGTGCTCACTGTTTTCACCGTTAGGAACAATGTTCTTGTGGAAAATCCCCGAGCTCAGCCCGTGTGATTCGTCCTGTTAGGTATGCCATTCTGACCAAAGCCACTTGGCCCATGTGGCGAGGGGACGAGAAACAAGGCGTGCTCCACCTGCTGCAGTCTGTCAACATGGACAGCGACCAGTTCCAGCTGGGGAGAAGCAAGGTGTTCATCAAAGCCCCGGAATCTGTGAGTGCAAGATACCCATTCCCCCATCTCCTCTCCGGCTGGGCTTCTCTGCGTGTGCGCCAGTCTTGAGGCTTGCACTCAGGGCCTGGGCGCTGTCCCCAGAATTTTGGGCTCAAGGCACCTGGAGCCACAGCTCCGCTTCTGGCTTTTTTTCTTTTTTTTCGGCAGGGGGTGTTCATTGGAGGTGAGTCTCCCAGACTTTCCCTGCCCAGGCTGACTTGGCACTGCCATCATCCTATCTCAGCCTCTCGAGTAGCTGGGATTACAGGCATGAGCTACCTCCCCTGCCTTGTCTGAAGGAAGCATGCTGATCTTTGCCACTGGTTGTAGTGCTACCTGTGGAAATTTGGGCACCTGGGGAGGAATTTGATCGCGCCCCTTAGTGATTCTGCTCCCTCCTCTCTTTCTGAATTGGGCACCTGCTGGAGTGGAATTCAGCAGCCGTTCTGTCATGAGCTTCCTGTTTCAAAGTTAGACACTGGTAAATGTAGTCATTGGACCAAGAGAGAACAATGTAAGAACTCAGAATATTGGGGGAAAATAGGCACTTCTTGGTCTTCCATCCATCTTATCTTCATTATTACTCTGTCTGCCTTTTTTGTGGGATGAGTCTGAGGCTATAGCTGAATGGCTTGGCTGCCCATAAAGATGATTAAATAAATACGCAGCCTGCATTGCTTGAACCCATTTAGGAAAAGTTTGTGGTGGCTTTTTTTTTTCTTCCTCTCCACTCTGGAGTTATTTGTAGCTCCACAGCCATTTCATTTCCAAATATAAAATGAAAATGTTGTGTCATACGCCATTAAGCAACCCACAGAAAAGTTCCTGTTCTTTCTAAACTGGGACAGTGATGTGTCGGCACACTGTGAAAGCACCCTGGCATATTTTTTGTTGCTTTTCCTTTTTGACTTGCTAATTTCCCATGTATAAATTAAAATGACCTCTAGTTTTTGTTTTGTTTTTGTTTTTGTCCTGGTCCTGATTCACTTGTGCTTTGGAGATTTATAGCTAACACCTACTGAGTTTTGTAGGGGGTGTGTGTCTGTGTGTGTGTGTCTGTCTGTCTGTCTGTGTCTGTGTGTCTGTGTCTGTGTCTGTGTGTCTGTGTCTGTCTGTGTCCTTTCATCTGTCCTAGGGCTTGAACTCAGGGTCTGGGTGCTGTCCCTGAGCTTTTCTGCTCAAGGCTGGTACTCTACTATTCTGAGCCCCAGCCCCACTGCTGGCTTCTTTGGTGGTTAATTAAATGTAAGAGTCTCGTCAAATTTCCTGTCCAGGCTGGCTTTGAACCACCATCCTCAGGAATTCAGCTAGGATTACAGGAAGGAGCCACTAGCACCTGGTAATGGACTATTATAGCCCATTCAGATTCAGTCATTTATCCTTGCTTCTCATTAAAAAAGTAAATGTATAGAGTCAGATGCTGGTGGCTCTAATCCTAATTGCTTAAGAGACTGAAATCAGGAAGATTGTAAATCAAATATTAGCTGGGGCAGGAAAGTTCAAAAGATCCCCTTTTCAACCCAGCACAGGGCACAATGGCATATTCCTGTCATCCCAGGGTATGCGAAAGTATGAGGTTGAGAGGAGATTTACAGTGATCATAAGTTATATGTCATAGTAATCAGGCTTTCATGTTCATTCATGAGTCTGACAAGCTACTTCTCATACATGTCCTTGTCTGTCCTTGAAACGATGACAGTGTTCGGTAGTTATGTCAAGTCTGCTAGCCTGGCTAACGCCTCTTCTCTGCATTCACAGTTATTTCTTCTAGAAGAGACGAGGGAGAGAAAGTATGATGGGTATGCCCGGGTCATACAGAAATCCTGGAGAAAATTTGTGGCCCGGAAGAAATATGTCCAAATGAGGGAAGAAGGTATGTTTGTAATTTTGTTTCATCCATTTAATGAATCTTAGGAATAAGTTGTTGCTTAACTGAGCTTTTCACTGTCCATTTTATTGGATGTATGGAGTCATATGCTTGTGCCAGGTGCTGGGGGCTCACTCCTGTAATCCTAGCTACTGAGATCTGAAGGATGGCACTTCACAGCCAACTTGAGCAGGAAAGTTTATGAGACTCCTTATCTCCAGTAAACCACCAAAAAAAAAAAAAAAAAAAGTGAAAGTGGAGCTGTGGCACAAGTAGTAGACACTAGCCTTGAGCATAAACGCTCAGGGACTTTACCCAGACCCTGAGTTTAAGCCACAAGAATGACATGGGTGCCCATACACACACCCACACCCACACCCACACACAGACACACACACGGTGTACATATGCACGATGCTCATATACACACACGCACATGTATGAAGTCATGTGATGAATATCTCACATCCACTGGTGTTTCTTTGTGTGTTTTCTCTCTGCTGCCCTTGCCCACTCTCCTGGGAACTGCAGCCTCAGACCTGTTGTTGAACAAGAAGGAGAGGAGGAGAAACAGCATTAACCGGAACTTCATGGGGGACTACATTGGAATGGAGGAGCACCCAGAGCTCCAGCAGTTTGTGGGCAAGAGGGAGAAGATTGACTTTGCCGACACGGTCACCAAGTACGACAGGCGGTTCAAGGTAGGTGCAGCCACTCGCTCTGAGCCTCACCATACGCGTTCCTCATTTATCTTATTTTTTGAAAGAACCGTACATAACTTGCCAGGTCTCCTGCCTGGCATCCCAGCTACTCTGGAGGCAGAGATCAGCAAAATCAGACCCAGAGCATTTACCCAGATCTGGGGGGGGAAAAAAACCAAGAACAAAAAAAACAGAGCTGGGCACCTGTGGCTCATGCCTGAAATCCTAGCTACTCAGGAAGCTGAGATTTGAGGACCACAGTTCAAGGTCAGTCCAGGCAGGAGATTCTCCTCTCTCATGAGTCAATGTTAGATCGCTAGCCTCCAGGAAAAACTAAGAGACAGAGCCTAGGCCCAGGCTTCAAGATGCATACCGTCCCTGCCACAAAGGAGAAGATAGGAGATCAGTGTGTGTGTGTGTGTGATTCAAGTGATATAGTCCCTGCCTAGAAATGCAGGGTCCTGAAGTCATTGTTGAAATACCACACTGAAACCGCTTTGCTTTTGTAGTTAAACTGAACAAAGCAAAACAGTATTGTAAGAAAATTGACAAGAAAAACTCTTAACTTGTGAGTTTATTGTTCTGATTGTCAAAGCAGATCATGCAAATTAGATAAAAGAAACAAACAGGTAAGCCAAAGGAAAGCAGAAAGAATCAACTGTGAACATTTTGTGTTTATCCTGCAGATTTTTTTAACTCACGTATTCATATGTTTGCAAACTTAGTTTTACAAAAAGTATGATTTCATCACATTCTTGGATATCCTGGATTTGTTTATATCAGGAAAAACACAGTCACACAAACACACACGTGTAATTATTTTTATTTAATTTTATTTTTTTTATTATTTTTTTTTTTTTTGCCAGTCCTGGGCTTGAGCTCAGGGCCTGAGCACTGTCCTTGGACTTTCTCAAGGCTAGAGCTCTACCACTTGAGCCTCAGCACCACTTCCGGCTTTTTTCTATGTATGTGGTACCGAGGAATCGAACCCGGGTCTTCGTGCATGCTAGGCAAGCACTTTAACCACTAGGCCAAACTCCCGGCCCCTTATTTAATTTTATTTTTGTTGGTTGTAGGGATTGAACTCTGGCCTGGGTGCTGTCCCTGAGGTCTTCACTTCCAGTTTTCTGTGGTTAATTGGCGATGAGGGTCTCACAGACTTTCTTGTCTGAGTTGGCTTTGAATCGGGAACTGGAGCAGCTAGGATTACAGGTGTAAGCCACCAGCACCTGGCCTATGTATATCAATTTTTTAAAAATTGTTTTGTGGTACAAAGGAGTTGTCATTCATCAAAGTAGTTTCTGACTACAATGGATCTTGATCAGTCCTTTGCTCTTCAACATTCTCACTCGTCCCTCCCTCCTCCTTAATTTTGTAGAATATATATTGAATTCTTCATTTTCCCCTGAACTTCCTATATTAATATATCACTGTAAGCTACTTACTATATCCGTACAGTATTCCATTCAGTGAATGCTTTATTTTTTAAAACAATTTCTCATTTTAGCCAGTTGTAATTTGATATCCTTCACTCTCCTTTTTCTTTTTTATCAGAATAAAAGGGATAAATATTTATTTAATTGCTGCATAGGCAATTAAAAAAAAAGTAATAGGGTTTGAACTCAGGGCCTGGGCACTGTCTCTGAGCTCTTTTGCTCAAGGCTAATGCTCTACCATTTTAAGCCACAGCACCACTACCAACTTTTGAGTGGGTAATTGGAGATAAGACTCTCACAGACTTTCCTGCCTACGTTGGCTTTGAACCATGAGCCTCAGATCTCAGCCTCCTGAATAGCTGGGATGACAGGCATGAGCCAGCAGAGGCCCCCCTGAGCTACCTTCTTACAGTTCCTATCATTCCAGGGTGTCAAGAGAGACCTGCTCCTCACCCCCAAGTGCTTGTACTTGATCGGACGAGAAAAGGTCAAGCAGGGCCCAGACAAAGGCCTGGTGAAGGAGGTCCTAAAGCGGAAGATGGAGATGGAGAGAATTCTGTCTGTGTCCCTTAGGTGAGCAGGGGCGGGGTGGAGGTGGTGGTACGGCTTGCTGTCCTCAGTGTTTCTGTTCCCAACACAGTCCATCCCCCCAACATGCACACTTGTCAAAATCATGATGGAAGAGGATGGAATTCCCTCCTCATGGAAGCTTTGAATGATGTCAAAATTCCTGGGGCTCCCCCATGAGCACCAGAGTAGGATACCCAGAACAAGTCATGGCTTGGTGGGGTGGCTTATGCTTTATAATCCTGGCTACTGAGAGCGTTGGTAAGGAGATCACAATTCAAAGTCAGTTTGGGCAAAAATGTGAGACCCTATTCAAAGAAAATAAAGCAAAAACAGCCAGGGGCCTGGCTCAAGTGGTAGAGTGTTTCCCTTGCAAAGTATAAGGCCCTGGAGTTCAAACCCTACGACCATCTCTTCCACCAAAAAAGAAACAAGCTTCCATCTGACTGGCCTGCCCTTCCAATCAAGAGTTGATGTTTGCCTGATATTCTAGAAATGGACCTGTGTGAATAGGATTGGAAGATCCTTGCTCTTACTGAAGGGGAAGCAAAAGATTCAGAGCCCAGTCTAAAGTCTACCTATTGAACAGCAAAGCCAGGCAGGGATGTCCCGGAGAGGAAGTTTCTCTGTCCCCTCTGTAGGATAGGTCTCCGAATCTTGAGGCCTGGAGTCCTCCCCACCCCCCGGGGCTCTTCCTTATCCCCGGTCAGGTCCAGTGCACTGGGGTTGGACATAATGCTTGTTTCTGAAATCCTCCAGTCTCCTAAGAGCCTGGCTCTTTCCTGCCAGAACTCCTTCCCTAGGCACATGGGCTCCTCTGCTTGGGAAATCCTGTAGAGGACTTTGGGCTAAGAGCTCACTTTCTGCAGTGAGAAGAACTCCCATCTTACCAGAAAACGCTGGCATTCCATAAAGGAGGATCATGTTAGGTAGGTTGCCTTGGGAAAAAACCACCACCAAAAACCTATCCCCCATGTATCTGGAGGGCTGGCTCAAGTAGTAGAGCATCTCCTTAGCAAGTACCAAACCTAGAGTTCAAACCCCACCACCACAAAAAGAAGAAAAGTGGAGATGTTCTGATCTCTTATGAACATTTCAGCGTCTTCACAAAATTAGAAGTCCCAGCTAGACGCTGGTGACTCTGTTGTCATCCTAGCTGCTCAGGAGGCTGAGATCTGAATATCATAGTTCAAAGGCAGCCCAGGCAGCAAAGTCCATGAGATTCTTAAGCCAAATTAACCACCTGAAAGCTGGAAGCACAGCTATGGCTCAAGGTGGTAGAGCACTAGCCTCAAGCAGAAAAGCCCAGGGACAGCACCCAGACCCTGAATTCAAGCCCAACTGCTGACCAAAAAAAAAGTTCTAGGCTCAGGAGGAAGCAGGAATCTCCAGTGCTCAGCCATCTGACCCACCAGGCTGGAATTCTTGCTGTGGTTAGTGCCTAATGAAAAGGATATTTCAGCATGTCCATTCTTGTCTGTGTCTCTATGATGACACATTTTTATATGCTCCTAGTTATGTTGCATAAAGGGCCAGGCAGTGTCTGAAATGTTTGATGTATTTCAAACATGTCAACTAAGAGCCAGGCACCAGGGGCTCAGATCTGTCATCCTTGCTACTCAAGAGGCTAAGATCTGAAGATCAAGGTTTGAAGCCAGCCACAGCGGGAAATTCATGAAATTCTTACTTCCAATTAACTGTCAAAAGGCTGGAACTGGAGGTATGGCTTCAGTGGCGAAGCACCAGCCTTGAACAAAAAAGCAAAGGGACAGTGCCTAGGCCTTAAATGTAAACCCTAGTACCAACACACACACACACCCTAAAAAAAAAAAAAAAACAACTTGTAATTTTGCATACGGTAGTTATGTATGACGCATATTAACCAAAATTATAATAATTATTTCCTCCCTTAAATGTAGGGTTAGGCCAATTATTAGAATCCAAGTAAGACACTGAGCATGATGGCTTAGCTACTCAGGAAGCCCAGATCTGGAGAATCATGGTTCAAGGCTGGCCAAGTCAAAAAGTTAACAAGAGCCCATTTCAATAAACTACTAGGCATGAGTTTGAACATGAATCCTCACTCCTCCCATGAAGCATAGGCAAGAAGGTTGCAGTCCATGGGGTGGGGAGAGGGAGATAGAAAGCAAAAAGGCACCAAATCCTATGTAGAAAAGCAATATCCTGAATGAAAAAGGGCTGAAGGCATGGCTCAAGTGGTTGAGCATCTGCCTTGCAAGCATTTAGCCATGTAAACCTCAGGACTGCCTCCTGCCAAGGAATGCACATAAGGAAAGCCACCAGAAGAGGGCTGATGGGCGCAGAATGGAGCTTGTACAATGCATTGTGGCTACCAGTGACTGAGTGGGCACAGCTCAGTGGAAGGGTGACTGTGTCTCCACGCCCCACTCCTGCCACCTACCTGGGTTTTCTCAGCTGTCTTGCCCTCCAGGAAAGAAAGTCACAACATCTGCAGAGGTTTCCAAGAATTTATCTGATGTCCCAGTTGCTGACTGGCTGGGTTGCTTTCACCTAATCAAATCTTACAGCGAAATCCCCCCAGCCTGGTCCTCGAACTCTCCCCGCCTCCCCACCCAATAATTGTCAGCGCCCAGCACGGCCCCTCCCCCAGTTCCTGATTTTCATGATGGAACCTTGCAGAAGCAATTAGACAGCAAGGGGGAAATGTGCACAGTGCTAAATACTTGAAGGATTTATCGGTGGCTTATTTAAACGTGATAATGACATTGTGGTTATTTTTGTGTACAGCCAGAGACTGTGTTTTAATGGTGCACACTGAAATATTGAAGCATAAAAATATTTTACACTACTTTAAAAATAACCCAGTGAGTGTATGGTGTGGAGAAGAGTGAAGGGCTTCGGAAGGGAGAGCACAGAGAATTCACAGAACCTGCTGGAATGTGACTGTTCCTTCTCCTGGGCTACTGGTTTGGTTTGGTTTTGTGATGGTCACTGGGGCTTGAACTCAGGGCCTGGAGATGCTCCCCTGAGCTGCTTTTGCTCAAGACTAGGTAGCGTTAGCACTTGGGCCTTAGCACCACTTCCAGCTATTTTGGAGTAGTTTATTGGAGAGAAATCTCCCTGGGACTTTCCTGTCTACCTTGACTTTGAACTGTCATCCTCAGGTCTCAGCTTCCTGAGTAGTTAGGATTACAGACAATGTGCCACTGGTGACTACAGGGAAAAAACAATTTTTTTATGAACGTTTTAATCAAGGCAGTTATATTTCCACATTGCCTTTCAGCTTCTCTCACCACTCCCCACCCCCACCAGCATGTACTCAGTGTTTTGTAACAAACGCTTTTGTGAAGCTGATCTATTCTTGGTGACAAGAGTAAAGGGAGATTTTTCTAGTGTGGTCGGTCCATACCACAACAAACCACAAAGACACTGACTCAAATGCAAATTCAGAGCCAAAACCAGAGGCCAGTGAAGGAATTTTTCAACACAGAGGGCATTGTCACACGTCTGGGAGGGATTGTAGTTTGGTCCTATGAATAAGACAGAGGTAGAGGCCGAAGATAAATCTGATTTTTTTTTTCCCTGATGAATCAATCTACACGCTTTGTATCCATCCATCTAGAAGCTTGAGCTGCGGGTACAGGGTTGAGCTGGAACCCTGGCTTGGCTGAGATTGGCTTCTGCATGCCTGGGTCACTCACCGAAGGGTGGGGTTTGGAAATAGATGATGGAAAGCTAAGCATCCAGATGTTGCTCGATGACCAAGGGTTCATCATCTCAATCTGACAAAAATACTGAAGGTCACAAGATGTTAGGACAAGAAGTGGCGAGTTTAGCAAAGAGAATAGGCAAAGACTATTTTCCTCTTGGTAATTTGGTGAGGAGGTAGAACCGCCCTGAACCGCCTCATTTCTATGCAGCCCAAATGGTCAGGAGGAGATGACTAAAAAATAGATCCAAAAAACACACAGTGGAAATGAACATTTTATTTATTGTCTAAGCTGAGTCAGCTGGAAGCGAAAGGATTAGAGAAAGGACTGTTAGAAAAGCTTGGAGGAACTGGGCTCTGGTGGCTCACGCCTGTAATCCTAGCTACTCAGGAGGCTGAGATGTAAGGATTGAGGTTCAAAGCCAGCCCAGACATGAAAGCCCACGAGATGCCAGTAAACCACCAGAAAACCAGACGTGGCACTGGGGCTCAAGTGGTAGAGCAGCAGCCTTGGGCTGAAGAGCTCAAGACAGTGTCCAGGCCCAGAGTCCAGGCCCCACGACCCACAAATAAATAATAAAGGGGGGCTGGGAGTTTGGCCTAATGGTAGAGTGCTTGCCTACGTGCATGAAGACCTGGGTTCCAGTCCTCGGTACCGTATACATAGAAAAAAAGCTAGAAGTGGTGCTATGGCTCCAGCCTTGACAAAGCCCAAGGATAGTGCTCAGGCCCTGAGCCCCAGGCCCAGGACTGGCAAATCATAATAGTAACAAAGGGTCTAGGAGCCAGGAGACAGTGAGGTCTTGTCTTTCCAGGTTTCTTGTATGTTTTTAAATTTCATCTAATTTTTATTTTTGTAATGCAGGTCCTAAGTCTTGAAGTCAGGGCCTGGGTTCTATCCCTGAGCTTTCTCACTTGAGGCTTGTGCTCTACCACATGAGCCATAGCTCCACTTCTGGTTTTCTGGTGGTTCAGAGGAGATGAGTCTCGGCGCCTTTCCTGCCCTGTCTGGCTCTGAAGCACAGTCCACAGATCTCAGCCTCTTGAGCAGCTAGGATTACAGGCATGAGCCACGGTGCCCGCTGCCTTCAGTTCTTGATTTGAAAAAGATCTCCTCAAAGAAGGATTTTGACTCGGCTGTAGGCCAATCCTTTGAAAACTGATTTCATCCAATTGATTATGCAGCTCATTGTGTTTTGGATTTGATGATAAAACAATCTGAGGAGGGAGGGGGAAAGGACAGAAAAGCCAGGGAAAGGCAAGCTAGCTGTGCAGTGTAGGTTTTAATAAGGACTAAAGAACAGCTGCCATCATGTGCCATGGTATGCCTGGAATATGTTCCTAGCATGCATGAGGTCCTGGGTTCAATTCCCAGCACCAAATAATGATGACATGGTGATAGTGGTGGTGGAATAACTCAGTGCTGGTCTCACCGTTTGTCTGCTCTCTTTACAGCACCATGCAAGATGACATTTTTATTCTCCATGAGCAAGAATACGACAGTTTGCTTGAGTCTGTCTTCAAAACTGAATTCTTAAGCCTTTTAGCAAAGCGTTACGAGGAGAAAACTCAGAAGCAGCTACCTCTGAAATTCAGCAATACGTAAGTCAGGGATGAGAGGGACATTGTGCCTGCTCCTGGCGCCGTCTGGGGGGAGGGGAGGTGCTCGTGGGAAGGACCGTAGGTCTCACTGACTCTTACGGTTTCCATAAACCCTGTCGTGGGTGCCTCAGTTGCCCAAGTGGAATCTTAGAGCTTGCTGAAGACTGTCTGGGTGGTTGTCTAGGGCCTTGGGCAGTCACATTTACGTTTCTGTGAAGTAATATATTTTATCCTTTACACAAAGGCAAACAAGGAAGGGGAACTGGGATTCAGGGGACAAGCTATTTGGGCAACAGTAGGGTTTGAACTCGTGGTCTGGTACTTGCAAGGCCAGGAGTTGTACTATCGAGCTATCCCTCTATGCCCCCTTTTTTATTATTTTGTTTGTGTACATGCTGTATTTGAACCGTGGTCCTCCTATTTCTACTGCCCCAAGTAGCTGGGGTTACAGGCATGTACTACCACATCTGCCTCGGTTGTCTGGTCTGGGTCCATTTAATAGTGTCCTTGTAGCAGGGCTCTGTGAACTGTTTTCTCAGTGTTTGGTTCCTTCCCCACCCCCAACTTAATGTCAATACATGCGCTTGTTGCAGGCTTGAATTAAAGTTGAAAAAGGAGAATTGGGGTCCCTGGAGTGCAGGGGGCTCCCGGCAAGTGCAGTTCCACCAAGGCTTCGGCGACCTGGCCATCCTGAAGCCCAGTAACAAAGTGCTACAGGTCAGCATCGGACCTGGGCTGCCCAAAAACTCCCGTAAGTATTCAGCGGGGCCACTGCCCCTTGGACCAGGTTACTCAAGCAGAGCGTCCGACTCCGGCATCGGAAGTGGGGATGCGTGGTGTGCTGCAGGTGTGGTTTCATCCTATGTGGGAACTTTCACACTAAGGCAGCATCAAAGGAAACAGGCAAAGCCAGGCACCCGTGCATGGCTCACACCTGTAATCTTGGCTACTCGGGAGCCTGTGATCTGAGGATCGCAGTTCAAAGCCAGCCCAGGCAAGAAAGTCTGTGAGACTCTTGTCTCCAACTAACCATCAAAAAGCCAAAAGTGGAGCTGTGTCTCAAGTGGTAGAGTACAGGCATTGAGCACAAAAGCCCAGGGAGAGTGCCCAGGCCATGAGTTCTGGTCTTAGGACTAGGGGCGGGGTGAAGATGCACTTACAAGCTGGTGGTGCATACCGCTAATCTTTTTACTTGGAAGATCCAGACAGGAGAGTCAGGAATTCAAGGCCAACTTAGCCTGTGCATTGAAACCATGTCAAAAAAAAAAAAAAAAAGGTGCTGGGAATGTGGCTTGGTGGTAGTGTTTGCTTAGCATGCAAGAATCCCTGGGTTCAATTCCTCAGGACCACATAAACAGGAAAAACCAGAACTGGCACTGTCGCTCAAGTGGTAGAGTGTAGAGTGGTAGCCTTGAGGACAGAGAGGCTCAGGAACAGTGCCCAGGCTCTGATTTCAAGACCTAGGACTGGCAAAATAATAAGTAATTAGACACACAAGGTCAAAACCAAGGGCTTGAGTCTCTTACTTTTTTTTTTTCATTTTATTTATTTGCCTTTTATTTATGGGATACTAAAGAATGGAACCCAGGGCCTCATGAAAGCGAGGCAAGCATTCTCCCACTAAGCCACATTTCCAAGACCCCTCGCTTCCCTTGATTTATTTATTATTTATTTCATGTCAGTCACAGGGCTTGATCACTGGGCCTGGGCGATGTCCCTGAGCTCTTCAGCCCAAGGCTACTGCCCTACCCCTTGAGCCTAGTGGTTCATTAGAGATAAGAGTCTCACGGATTTCAGTGCCTGGCCTGGCTTTGAACTACAATCCTCAGATCTCAGCCTCCTGAATAGGATTACAGGTGTGAGCCACAGTGCCTGCCCCCCCACACCCCTTTTTTTAAAAATAAGCTTTCAGTTACTTATTTTGTTCAATTAGTGTGCATGTGCCTAAGTTGATGTTGGGACTGGAGCAGCCCATCAAACCCAGCAGCTGTCCTAATGCTCACTTCTGCCTATTTCAGGTCCTACGAGAAGGAACACCATTCAATGCCGAGGGCGTGGCGGAACTCAAAACACCAACTACCCAATGAGAGCCGCGCCTCCTCCTCCAGGTGAGCCGCACATGTGCCCTAGGCTGGGATCACTTCCTTGGGGAAGCAGTGCACTAGCCAATAAGGGCATTCATGTCAATCAGCCACATGTCAACCCCCACAGGGCACTGTTGTGCAGAAAGGACCTGCGCTGGGATTTTGTTGGGGCCCCCCTTCATCAGGACAAAGGCTGTCAGCTTTCAGATGCAGGATGTTCGCATGTTTCTGGGGTCCCATCCTCCCAATACCCGCAAAAATCTTAACCTAAGCTCTAGCCAAATACCATGATGGTGATTTGCAGCTAGGTAATTGTTTCTCAAATGAGTATGAAGATACCTACCTACTCAAGGAAGATAAGATCCAGGAGACCTGCCCAAATAAAACTATACTTGTGAGAATTAGAAAAATGCCTCAAAAGCATATTTTGGGGGGGCACTCATTTTAATTTTCCTTTTTGGTAGTACTTAGGGCCTTGCACTTGCTAAGTACATGAGATACCCAACCAATTTTGCTTTAGTTTCTTTTTTCTCTTTCTTTTCCTTCCTGTTTTCCTTCCTTTCTTTTTTCTTTTGCCAGTACTGTTCACCTGGTGCTCTACCACTTGAGTCAGACCTCCAGCCTGGCTTTTTGCTGGTTAATTGGACATGGTCTCAGCAACTTTTTCTGCCAGGGCTGCCTGTACACTTTGATTTTCCTGATCACAGCCTTCTGAGTAGTTAATCTCACTTAGCTAGGGATAAGACACCAGTAAATGGCTTCTTCCCTTTCTCCTTTTATCTGTGAGAGGGAAAAAAAAAAAAAAAAAGCCAGTGGAAGCTGGGAGATGCAGTTTGTGTTATGTAATTTCTTGGTGCTGGCCAGGACTACCTGGATGGAACATTCCTTGCTCTCAGCTATTTTGACCAAAGTCATCTCAGGCCAAGTTAGACCATGGCACATCTTTCCTTGAACATGGTCCCAAATCTGTATAAATGACCAAAAGTGAAAGACCAGGATTTTTAATCTCTTTGATTTTAAAAAAGAGAAAAGAAAATCTTAGTTCATTCCCAAACCACGCTTTTGCAAAACTATAATGAAAATTTTAAAAAGAATTTGCAGAACAATGAAATTGCAAAAGCATACAAAACACGAGCCAATAACTTCTATTGGTAGAGTCAAGAGGCATAAAATATATCTGTCCAGCTGCCACGGACATTTCTACAAGCTCACTTCTTTTTCATTTCTTAACTCATTTGGACAAGCAAGTTTCCAACAGTGCATGGCGTGGCCTGTCTGTGAACCCCACTTGGAAGCCCCTCCTTTCCCCGGCACCTTAGGAATGAGTGGGCCTCAATGATCCCTGTCTCCAGATGCTGAGCTGAGCCAATCAGATCTCACTTGCCCGATGGCAACATTTGTTTCAACTGTTTAGCTCTGATGACCTCAGGGATCATGGGTAGAAGTGGGGAGAGAGAAAGACAGAGAGACAGACACAGACAGAGACAGACACAGAGGTAGAGGGTTAAAGACAGTAAAAGGAAAGGAGAGGAAAGGAGAGATGGAAGGTCGGGGGAGAGAGAAAGAGTGAATATAAAGGATATAGAGGAAGTTGGGTGCCAGTGGCTCCACACTTATTATCCTAGCTACTCAAGAGGTGGAGATCTGAGGATCAAGGTTCAAAGCCAGCTGAGGCACAAAAGTCCACGAGACTCTTACCTTTCCAAGTGCTATGGCTTCCAGTGGTAGAGTGCTAGCCTTGAGCAAGAAAGCTCATGGACAGTGCCCAGACCCTGAGTTCATGACTGCCAAAGAAAAAAGAAAATTAAATGTGCAGCTGTTTCAACAGCTGCCTGCCTGCCCACTTGAGTTAACGCCCCAAATAGGAAGCATGCCTATCAGTTGGCTATAAGCTCCCTGCCCTTGACTGGGGGCTTTGAAAGCCAGACATTTGAGGATCCTATTGTCAAATTTAACCGTGCCCTGGGGCCACTTCCTAGGAAATGTATGATGATGATATTAGCTCTATCACCATCATCACCATCATCACCATCATCATCATCATCATCATCACCACCACCACCACCACCTCTGTGCACTTACCTCATAGGTGCACATATCTTTTTTTTCCCCCAGGACTCAAATTCAGTTATCTAACACTTCTTCATTGGCTAGCAATCTGCCACCTGAGCCACAGCAACCCCTCGAGTTGTTGTTGTTGTATTTCTGAGTCCAAGATTCAAGCTTGGAAGTGCATACAGTCTGATTTCTCACCCTAGGAAAGTTGGTGAGAAAATAAAGTAGTACTACAGCTCCATTACTGTATATTCGATATGGTCCCTTCTATTTTTCAGATGGGGAAACTGAGAACCAGAGAAGTTAAATGACTTGCCCAAGGCGCTTTGGCCTGGGCTCATAGAACTGAAGCTGTGTTTCTCTTTTTTGCTCTGTCCAGGATACCACCAGAATGGCATCATCAAAAACCAATTTATGCCACAACCCCACGCCCCTGGGAACCAAAGATCCAGTCAGAAAAGCCTGTATACCTCCATGGCCCGCCCTCCCCTGCCACGACAACAGTCCACAGGGGCAGACCGCGTGTCCCACACACTGGAGAGCCTGGATTTCCTCAAGGTGCCAGATCAGGGTGTTGCCGGGTAAGATAAGACTTGAGTGGGTAAAATCATGCTCCAACTCCTTCAGTTACACGGGGTGTTGATGGTTCAGGGGTGACATGGCTATTGATTCCGGATTCCCCGCCCCCCCCCAAGCCTGTGGGGCTGTGGCTGGCGTTTATAATGGTGCAGCCAACTGCATGCCACACAACACATATCATTCTCCAGAGAGGGTTTCTCGTGGAAATTCCCCTGGGCCCTGATAATCCGTGACGCTGGGGCCTTTGTTGCTGGGTGACATGATTGAGGAATAATGATAGTTTGCGGGAGGAAAGTGAGGGGTGCTTTGTGTCGGTGTATATACCCATGCCTGGGTTACGTTAATGGAGCACCCCAGTAGTCTGTGGCATGACCCTTGATAGCTTCCACACGAGAGAGAGCCTTTGCCTTTCTAGAAAATAGGAAGGGAATGGTAAAAGCAACCATGCTTTGTAGCCTAAGAAAGCAAAGAGCTACTCCATAGCTGAGATCTGAGGATCGCCATTCAAAGCCAGCGTGTGAGACTCCAATTAACCACCCACAGGCTCTGAGTTCAAGCCCCACAACTGACCAAAAATGAAACCCCTCGTACTGTGTGCGGTTGCAGGTGTGGTGAACCCAACAGTGCTGGCTCATCTTCCGCACCCTCTTCCTCCCTCCCTCCCTCTGCATCCTTCTTTCTCTCTGCTCTCTCTGCTTGTGTGCACATGAGATCTGTAGTGAAACAACGGCTTTGCGCTGGGTTTGGGGGCAGCCATAGGGCCTGGAAGAACGTCGCCATGTTTTTCTCTTCTCTTCCCCTAACAAATCTACCTGCATCTCCCGCGGGCCACTGGCTTTCTCATATGAGTAGCCATCAGCAGAGCACATGCCACTTGTTTGGTTCCTTGTCTGTCTGTCTGTCTCTCTCCCTCCAGTCCTTTTTCTGTTTTACAACTCAAGCCTCACACTGCAGGCACTGGAGGTCTGTTCTTTCCCCTCCCCGTCCCTTCCACTGTAATGACAATGGCAACTCCACCTCCAGCAATGATTCCCTCTCTTTCCCCTCTCCCAGTGGTACTGGGATTGAAGATCGTGGTCTGACCCTTGCTCTCAGCTTGCTTCTTTCCTGGTGCTCTACCATGTGACCCATGCCTCCTACTCTGTCAATAGCTCTCTAACCATAATGCCCACCAGATCCACCCGAGGCGCGCAGGGCAACAGGGTGAGAGACCCAGCCCAGAATTCACATTTCTCTTCCTGAGCTCAGCCCGTGTTGAGCACATTTGAAAGATGAGCCTGTAATATAAAGGCACCTGTCGTGCAGTGCCCAGGCCCATGCGTGTCCACACTGCTTAGATGGGCAGATGTCACACGCCTGCTCTGAGGCTCCATTTGATGCCCAGGCCTGGACAGGAGATATAAAAGCAATCTAGAAATCCCACCCAGCCCCTTTGCCCTGTCTGCCAGCTTCCTGCCTGCTTTGCTTTGGGTTAGCAAGCCCAGCTTTGCAAGCCTGCGCTGCAGATTTGCACACAGGCCAGATGGGAGCAGCTGGCAGCCCAAAGTAGCAATTGGAGAGCACCGTCTCACCCCCGACTATTCGCTTCCAGCCCCACAGTGCACGCTTCCCTAGTTGTCTCCCCAACACCCTTAGAGATGGAGAGGGGGGCTGTGAGGGGGTACCTGAACAACTGCTGCACGCATATGTGTGTGTGTGTGTGTGTGTGTGTGTGTGTGTAATAGTGAGAGCCCCACATACGGCCATACTCTTGTGGCAGCTCTGCCTTAAAAAGAGGCTTAGGCAAGCACGGTCAGTCCTGCTTGCAATCCTGGCTACTTGAGGACTGCAGTTGGAGGCCAACCTCAGCAAAAATCAAAAGTGAGATCCTGTCTCGAACACAAAAAGGACTAGGAGCATGGCTTAAGTGGCAGAGTGTCTGCCTAGAAAGTGTGAGGACCCAAGTTCAAAGCCCAGTAACTGCCAAGGAAAAAAAAAAGTTATACCAAAGGGATGATTTTCTTTTTCCTAATTTTCTTGTTGTGCCAGTCGTGGGGCTTGAACTCAGGGCCTGGATGCTGTCCTTGAGGTCTTTTACTCAAGACTAGAGTCCTAATACTTTGAGCCACAGCTCCATTTCTGGTTTTTCTGGTGGTTTATTGGAGATGAGTCTTAGGGACCTTGCTTCCTTAGGCTGGCTTTGAACTGTGATCCTGAGATCTCAGCCTCCTGAGTGGCTAGGATTACAGGCATGAGCAAGTGCCCAGCTAACTATTTACTTTCTAAAACACATAAAGGTGAAAGAAAAATAAAAGGTTTCAAATGTGGCCAGAGACCTTGGATGTCTCATTTCATGAGCCCCTGTAGTGATGTGAATTTAATAGCTTCTCCTTTTTGCCAAAGAAATAGATTTGCATTTCCTTCATGGGAGGTTTTGGAAGAAGCCAGACATTTTAGATATCCTGAGCTCATCTATAGTTTCCATAAACATGAAGGCCCCTATTTTGATCAAAGTTTAAATTGTCACCTGGAGAATGTACAAATCTATAAAAAGCATTCCCAGCCTTTACTTCCTGGGCTTTTTTAAACCCTGGGTTTTAATCTTTTCCTTTCTTTCTCCCTTCTCTCAAAGGATTGGTCTTTATAGATGTAGTTAGCGGCAGCAATCAGGTTTTGTTTTTTTTCTTTTTGGATCATGTAATATGGGTAAGAATCAAACAGTATAATTAGCACTTCAAGTTAATTCAGGAAGGGTGATCAGTGGATTTTAGGTTCAGCCGATGTTGTTGTGGAGAGAGCACGAAGTCATTGCTAAATGAACCGCTGTCCATCCATAGGCGCTACCCTTGTATTAAGGTGTTTGTGCCCATGGTAGCTGTTGATGATTTCAATACCACTCTTCAAATGGCACTAAGAGATGTGGGGGGTGGGGAGAATTGGCCTTCAATCTACCAAAGCTTTTGATAAGTCAAATCCAGGGCCTGGAACACTGATTCACACTACTTAGGAAACGCAGAAATACGATAGGGATTTGAAGCCAGCCCAGAGAAATAAAAGATATTGACACATTAGGTGCTCTTCTTGTATTCCTAGCTACTCAGGAGGCTGCAGTCTGGGGGATCAAGGTTCAAAGCCAGCCCAGGCAGAAAAATCCTTGAGCGCTCACCTCTAGTTAACCAACAAGGCTCTGGGGTATGGCTCAGGTGGTAGAATGCCAACTGAGCAGTCAAGCCAACAGGGAAAGCATCAGGAAGTTCAAATCCCAAACACACACACAGACTCAGGTTAAAGATCTGAGATTCACAATTCAAAGCCAGCTCAGGCAGGAAAGTCTATGAGACTCATATCCAATGAACTACTAAAAAGCCAGAATTGTGGTTCAAATAGTAGAGTGTTAGTCTTGAGTGTGAAAAAGCTCGGGGACTAGCACTAAATCTAAACAAATCCAGCCAGGGACCAAGACATGTATGGCAATACCTAGTAGCATGATTTCTTTCCCCATGTCCAGAAGCATAAGTGGATACAACACTTAAATGCTGTCTGTGGCCCATGGTGAGATTCTTCGAATGGAGGCAAATTTTCAGAAGGCTTAAAATGTCCAGCAAATATCCAATAGTAATATTTCTACACGAACAGGCAGCCATAACCTGGCCCAGACTGAAGCCAACGTTTTGGAATTGCTGGCATGCATTTTCCCCCATTTCCAGTAATGTTTAGACAGGGAGTCTTTTGGAACCCAGCATATTTTTCCAAAGCCAGTGAAAGAAAATGCCATTATTTTCCTTCTTGGAATCTCAAGGCATACATTTCCCGGCTGCTGAACAAAGCAGTGATATTTGAAAACTTCATTCTCTGGTCTCCCAGGCATAGATTCCACACGGCCACAGGAGCCAGGAGAACAGTCCAGAAGTTAGCAAACTGGGTGTGGGTCTGCTGTGCTGCTTAGGCCTTCTGTTTTACTCATCCAGCTTTCCCCTTAATGACCTTGCCCTCTGTGTCCTCACATAGATCGTAGGAATAAGAAGAATAACATAATAGCCAGGTGCGTTTGGCTCACGCCTGTAATCCCAGAAACCACTCAGGAGGCTGAGATCTGAAGCCAGACTGGAGATGTGGATCAAGTGGTAGAGTACTATATGACAGCCTTGAGTTCAAGCCCTGGTACTAGGACCTCCCCTTCCACCCCCCCACCAAGAAAAGCACTCATTTCCAATGAGTCAAAATGCAATTTGAATTGCTTTCTTCTTTTTGAAGGGCTAGAGAGAAAATTCAGGATATTTCATGTACCCGGCAATACTGTACCCATTAATGAACTATAAACCACCCAGAATTTTTTTTGGGGGGGAATGGGGTGGGCAACAGTGCTATTGTTTGAACTCAGGGCTTTGACACTGCTAGACAGGCACTCCACCACTTGACCGGTGGCTCCAGCCCTTTTTGATTTTTTTGGTGTGTGTGCTTTGTGCTGACATATGCTGGTACAGGCCTTGAATTTAAGATCCTGTGTTTTCACTGAGCATTTTCTGCCCTAGGCTGGAGAAGCGTAACACTTAAGCTACATCTCCACTTGCAGCTTTTTGCTGACAGATTGGAGATAGTTTCGTACATTTTTCTGCCTGAACTGGCTTCAAACCTTGATTCTGCAGATCCAGCCTCCTGAATAGCTAGGATTTCAGCAGCTCTGAGATAGGGTCTCATTTTTCCCCTTGCCATCCTGGATGACGACCTGCCAATACTAACAGAAGTGGGCCTTGCTAAGCTGTAATGAGGATGGGCAACCTTGAGACAGCATGATAAGGCAGGACAATCCCCCCCTCCAACTTCCCATGAATATCTTACCTCTTATCGCTGCAGCTGCCCAAACCCTGGGAAGCCAGGAACATGAATGACCAGGGTAGCGTTTGATGCCACTGGGGTCCTGTTTTCTTTGTTTGGTTCTAGGACTTAAACTCAGGGACTGGGCACTGTCCCTGCTCAAGGCTAGCACTCTACCACTTTGAGTCACAGCACCACTTCCAGTTTTCTGGTGGTTCATTATAAAAGTCTCACAGACTTTCCTGCTTGGCTGACTTTGAAGCTCAGATTTCAGCCTCCGGACTAGCTTGGCTTACAAGCATTATTATGAATAAAATGGCAGACTGGAGATGTGGATCAAGTGGTAGAATACCATGTATATAACCAGGTGTCTACTCCCCTTTTCTTTCTGGCTTTTGGCATCTTGTGAGATTCAGCAGCTGCCAGGAGGTCTCAAATGTCAATTGAAAACCTCCAGTATTCCAAAGAAATTTCTTGATCATCTTGTAGTAATTCAGGACTTACCGCGGTACACTACAAATTGTGTGTGGGGGTGGGGGTGGAAGCTGAGTGTTAGGAGGCGTTCCAGAATTTAAATTCATGCTTGCTAGGCAGATATTTGATTGTTGAAACCTGATTCCAGATCTATTTTTCATTGATCTGGATGTGAGCACATGTGTGGACCTTATTCCGCCTGTTTTAGACTTCCCAGAGTTATCAGGAAGACAGGTGTGTGTCAGTATGTCCACCCTCCCTCTACTGAGATGGAATTTTTCAAACTTTTCTGCCCAGGCTGGAACCTCAATCCTCCTGATTCTCAGTCTTCCACAGCAGCTTGGGATGGCAGATACACACCATGACACTCACAAGTGGAAGTGTGTATGGATGGCTCAAGTGGCTGAACACCAGCCATGAGCATGTAAACTGGGTGAACATGAGGCCTGTGATTTGAACCCCAGTGCTGCCAAAACTTTTTTTAATTAGGTAAGGATAAAATATGAATATTTAGTGCATTTAAAAAAAATTTGCCAGTCCTGGGCCTTGAACTCAGGGCCTGGCCACTGTCCTTAAGCTTCTTTTGCTCAAGGCTCGTGCTCTATCACCACTTCTCATTTTTTCTGTGTATGTGGTACTGAGGAGCTGAACCCAGGGCTTCATGCATGCTAAGCAAGCGCTCTACATTTACATCTATGCTTAGAACTCTAAATAATTTCACCCCCTCCACCAGTCTATCGACTTCATGTTTAATCACAGGGGTTTCACAAACAGCTCATAAACTTGCTACAACTTTGAACCATCACCTCACCACCTGGCAAGCTAGTTCTCATCCATGGGCACATAATTCCCCTTCTATCAGGCCAAGTGGACCAGCTACATGGGCTGTGCTCCACAGGGCTCAAAGACCTCACTCATTCCTGGCCTGTCACTGAGTCATTCTGGGTTCACTCGTGACACAGGATCGCCACCTAGTGGCAGAGAGGAAGACTGCATTGCTTACCATGTTTGCCACTTCCCCAGAAGTTGCAAAAGTAAATCTGGTACATAGCTGGCCTAGCTGAGGAGTGGCTGTCATGTCATCCAGGCATAGGCAGGGACTCCCAGAAGATACACACAAGAAGAGAGGAAGGGTGGCCCGGAGATAGAACAGATTTTCTTTTTTTTTTGGGGGGGGGCGGTGTTGTGGGGCTTGAACTCTGGGCCTGAGCTCTTCAGCTTAAGGTTACCTCCCCACATCTTGAGCCAAATGCCACTTCTGGTTTTCTGGTGATTAACTGGAGATTAGACTCTCACAGTCTTTAGTACTTGGACTGGCTTTGAACTGTGATCCTCAGATCTCAACCTCCTGAGTAGCTAGGGTTATAGGCGTGAGCCACCATGCCCAGCAAAAAGAACAGATTTTTGACTCCACAATCCCCTCCACAATTAATGATGGCACCATGGGAACCCAGTTCTGGTGCAGTTGGCAGAACTCTTGCCACCTGCATCAAACCAGTCCCTGGCTGTCCTCAGCCCCAACCCACTCCGTCTAAAGCTCTCCAGCTGCACAGTGCTGCAACCATCTCTTCCCCCTCCATAGAACCGAGAATTATGACCATTTGTAGCCAAAAACTTGCCCTGGGTCTAAGACATCAAAAGCAGCAGTTGCCATTGGTCTGCACGGGAACTCTCCCTGGGGAATTCCCTCTGCATTTTGATTGGCTGTGCTGGGCTCTGGCTCTGCCTCTTCTGAGCCACTTCCTGGAATCTTCCCCAGAAGCAGTGTACCACTCAGTGGTACACTGCACCACTCCACCGTCTATGAATGACAGTCCTGGGCAGGGCCTGGGCACTGTCCCAGAGCATTTTTTGCTCAACATTGGCAACTCTACCACATGAGTCACAGCCCCAATCTACCTTTTTGGTGACTGTCATGGACCTTTCCTGGCCTGCATGGCTTCAAACCATGATTTTCAGATCTCAGCCTTCTGCATAGCTAGGGATTACAGGCAGCTAGAGGGTACAGGTGAGAGCCATGCATGCATGCATGCTATAGAATGTGTTATAAGGGGTTGGGGTTTTCTTGATTTTTGAATTTCCTGATTTCTCTTGTGCTTCTCATGTCTAGTGCATAGAAATTATCTGTATGCTGTCATATATTGTCATATAGAAGTGGCTTGTTAATCTCTTTGGGTATATATATTTTTTCTTGCCAGTCCTGGGCTTGAGCACTGTCCTTGGGCTTTCTCAAGGCTAGAGCTCTACCACTTGAGCCTCAGCACCATTTCTGGCTTTTTTCTATGTATGTTGAACCAAGGAATTGAACCTGGGTCTTCGTGCATGCTAGACAAGCACTCTACCACTAGGCCAAACTCCTGGCCCTAGGGTATATTTTTACCAATGGTGTCTTTGCAGGGTCATTTCACAGAAGTCCTTCTCTCTTCTTCACTCTGTAGATTTTTTTGCTTTGTGTCTAGCCCCATTTTTCCACCATAGCAATGACAGGACAAGAGCATTTCATCTTTTGGTAACCGGTTCTCTCCCTTAGCCAGAGCTAGTGAAGCAGCGGGGAGAACAACTTGATTAAACATCATGGTTTTGAGCACAGAAGTGTTAAGAGGATGGTCAGGTACAAGGTGAACTGTCTGGAGGCTGAGCTACACTGATGGCGCAGGGTCTTGAACAGGTGCAGGTGAAGGATGACGGAGGAAGATGGAAGCTAGTGAAGGTTGAGTCTGGGCCTAGGGGTATGATGTCTTCCTTCTGGGATGCATTTCCTCCTCTGCCCAGTGGGCGTCGCCCTCTTTCCCTCCTAGCAGGATACATTCAGCACTCTCAGACCCACTAACGCCCAGTTTTTTCCCCCCTAGCTGGGAAGTCACATGACTTCTGGTATCCAGCTCATACTCCTTAACCAAATATTGACAGGTTCCTGATCTATAGGGATTTAATCATACCTCTGGCAGAGAAGGGGCAGGAAATGACATCACCCTCATAATCCACAGGGTGTGCTCGCCCCAGTGGGGACGCAGAGCGAGAGGACAGGTGGAGCTTGTTCCCTTGTAGGAGGTGTGGGAGGGAGGAACATTAGTAAAAATTACATTTCCAGGCAGCCACTAGCTCCTAGCTACTCAGGAGGCTGAGATCTGAGGATCACAGTTCAAGCCAGTCTGGGCACGAAAAGTCCATGCGACTAACCTGCAATGAAACACCAGAAAAGCAGAAGCAGTGCTGTCACTCAGCGTGATAGAGTGCTAACTTTGAGCAGAAGGGTTCAGGGACAACAGCCCGGCCCTGAGTTCTAATCCTGTAACTGGCAAAGTTTAGGGAGGGAATCCTGCACCTCTAAGGGTGGAAGTGGATTTTAACCTCATGAGGACAGGGCTGAAACCCATCTCATCTGCTTTCTCTCCACAGGGTCCGGAGACAAACCACCAGTCGGCCCGCCCCAGCAGGGGGCAGGCCCAAGCCCCAGCCCAAGCCCAAACCTCAGGTGCCCCAGTGCAAGGCTTTGTATGCCTACGACGCTCAAGACACGGATGAGCTCAGCTTCAATGCCAACGACATCATCGACATCATCAAGGAAGGTGAGTGCGTAGCCAGGCAGCCTCCACACACACGCGGACACGCGCGCTCTTACCAGTGCCACCTGGGTGTTGTCATCTCCAGCTTTTTGCCTTCATGGTGGCAAATGGCTGCAGGGGGTCCACGGCAACACAGCAAACTACTTCTCAAATCTTTACCTGCAGTTTCCTTCAATGCCAGCTACAAGTTTCAAGAGGGTTAGTCCACTACTCAACTGGAATACATCTTCTAAAAAATGATTGTTCGAGGAGGTTTGGGTTAGGCACGTGAGGTTAGGAATACAGTACAGCTTATTTTTCCATCTTTCCCAGCCCCATTTTCCCACATAGAATTTGAATATCATGTCCAGAGGAAAGGTAGGTGAATTCAGCCATCTGCATTTCTTGGCTTTCGTTTAGGAATCTTCCCTGTTGTCTGTGTACATACAATCCTGTCCATATTTTCACATTTAAGACTTGTAGATCTCCCACAAATGAGAGAAAATGTGCCATTTGTCTCACTGAGCTGACTTGTCAATTTTTCTAGGTCCATCCATTTCCATGGTAGCACATTTTCTTAATCTGTTCGTCCCTGGTGGGGCATCTGGACACTTGGCTGTGGTCAACACACATATGCAAGTGTCTTTTTGCATCCCAATTTTTAATGTTCTGGGATCGTTGAATCATCTCCTGACTTCCTAAGTAGTTGTATGAGTTTAGATTCCTTCCAACAGGGTAACAGTTCCTTTTCCCCACATCTGTTCCAGCATCTGCTGTTTGGATTTGCATTTCTATCTTATATGGACAGATGTTAAATATGACATGTGCTTATTGGCTATTTGGCCTTTGTCAGAGCTGGCAAACGACCATCTCCCATTTTGTAGACTTTAGTTTGAGATCCTGTGTTGGCAATTCTTTCCAATTCGCTGAGCACAGGGAACTTGATTCACAGACTGTGCCTCAGTTCTCATGTTTCTCCCATTCCTTCCCGTAGTAGGTTCAAGGTCTCACCAATACCATTCTGGTGTTAGTGCAAGATGACAGGGACGCAACTTCCCAGCATCATTTGTTCAAGAGGCTATCCTTTTTCCAATAGATTTTCAGCTCCCTTGTTCAATCAGATGACTGGAGGTATTTCTGAATCTTTGTTTTGCTTTTGTTCCTCTAGTTGTGTACTCAAATGTGAAGTCGGGAGTTGCGATACCTCCACCCTTGCTGTAGCTATTCAGGGGGCCTTTTGTATTGCATTGAACTGGTAGCTATACGGCTATTTGTGTGCAGTTGTTTCTGCCAATCCATGCACATGGGAAGTCTTTCCACTTCAAGTTCAGTTTCTTCAGAAAGACATGTGTATGGCCAGTACTAGGGCGGTGAACAAGGCCTCACCCTCTCACTTGAAATTCTTACTGCTTTTTTTGGGTGATCAGGAGACTTTCCTGCCCAGGCTGGCACTGAGCTTTCTGAGTAGCTACGATTACAAGTGTAAGCCACCAGTGCCAGCTTGTACCTTTTTTTTTTTTTTTGCCAGTTCTGGGCCTGAACTGGGTCCTTGGGTTTTCCTCCAGGCTAGCACTCTACCACTTGAGCCACAGAACTAGTTCTGACTTTTCTAAGTATGTGGTACCGAGGCTTTGTAGATGCTAGGCCAGTACTCTTACCACTAGGCCAAACTCTCGGCTCCATTATACTTTTTTCTGCCATCTTGTGACCACCATTCTCCTTGCCTAGAGCTCCTCTAAGTATTACTTTTCCATTTTCCTAGAAATAAAACAGTTTATGTTGGTACTCACAAAAACTTTATCCAAAGATGACCACTAGAACTTCAAACTGGGGCATGGCTGCACATAGAGACGGTTGTTAATTCAAATGGGAAAGAACTACTTTTTTTGTGCCAATCTTGGGACTTGAACTCTGAGCCTGGGTGCTATGAGCTTTTGGCTGATTAACTGGAGGTAAGACTCAAAATTTGAACTGAGATCCCAGACACAGGTATCTCTCTACCTCCCACACATACAGCCTTCAGAGGAAATGCAGGATGGGAGTGCATATCCTGTAAGGCAGATGTTCAGGGCTAGCCTGGGTCACACAGAAAATCCCTGGCAGCCTGGACCTGCACTGCAGCGAGCTCTGCCCTGGTGATGGGCTCTCCTTACCAAGACCTTGTCCACTAACCAAATCCAGAAGGGGGGGGTGGCTAGAGTGGAATGTGTGGGCTCACCAGCGCGAACCTTCTCCCTGGCAGATCCTTCAGGCTGGTGGACAGGCCGACTGCGGGGCAAGCAAGGCCTGTTCCCCAACAACTACGTGAGCAAGATCTGAGGTACCCAGAAACTCCAAGAGACAGAAGTGCTCCGGGCACAGACTTTGGAGGACTCCCCCCTGCCCCCCACAACAATTTTCTGATCCACAGTGAGCAATTACTTTTCCAAGGCCTGGAGCTATTGTGCCACATTCCCCAACACTGACACCTATAGCTTATGGGATAGGGAGCTGTCACTCCGTAAGTGACCCTAAAAGGTTAAAAAGCCTGTTTATAAGGAATCCAGGAGGGCAAAAGCAGCACAGGGGTTTCCTAAGATTTATTTATTTGTATTTAAACCTGGTGAATGGGACGAGAGGGAGTGCTCTCTGGCCAGTGCTTTTGCTGGAAGAGCAAATTTCCTTTCCTCCCTTCTTCCCTCTCCTACCTGATCACATTCCTGTCTGCCATCTTCCCTCAGGGTGTGTGTGCTGGGTGTGAGTGGACACGCACTCTCTCAAGGTCCAGGACAGGCGGGCTTACCTGTGCTAGGAGGTGGGGCTTTGCCTTTCTTCTGGGTCTTCCATTGGAATGTGGCTGGTCCATGTTGGTATTGTGTGTGTGTCACGTTGTACTTATTACAAGAAGGATCTTTCTTTGCTCAAACTGTACATTTATAAAAAAAATTATACTGTATATGTATATATATATAAATATAAAAAAACCAGATGATAGAAATGTGTATGAATGTATTCAGTATTCCACTGTACTCATTCCAAAAGGTAAGGCTTTATTCCAAATCTCCTACCAGGTACTTACTGCTTTCCTCCTTGATCCCAACAAATCCATTCCCTGGAGTTTTTTTTTGTTTGTTTTCCTGTGACCGTCCCCTACCTCCTATGTGAATAAAGACATCAGTGAACCATCCACTTCTGCCAAGATGTTTGTTGTGGTGGTGACTGTCCATAACTCCCTGTGTGTGAAGACTGTTTTCTCTGACTGTTACAAGTGTCAAGACGGAAAAACATTTTGAGACCTAGTTTCAGAGGCTTAGGGGCCTATGGCAGTGCAGTACACCAGGGCCAGCAGCCAGAGAGTAAGAAAAGCTGCTCGCTTACTGATGGCTAGGGAGCTTTTTATAGACAGGAAAACCACCACCACAAATGACCAAACTTCCTCCTAAAGGTGCCAGAGATGAGGAACCAAGCTAAACTAGCCCTGAACACGTCCCTCACATTAAGAAATGCATTCAGGCTGGGCACCAGTGGCTCACGCCTTTAATCCCAGCCTGCCCTGGCCAAAAAGCCCCAGAGATTTTTATAAACTAGTCAAAGGTATGGGCCAGGAGTTTGGCCTAGTGGTTAAAGTGTTTGCCTAGCATGCATGAAGACCTGGGTTCGATTCCTCGGTACCACATACATAGAGAAAAAGCTGGAAGTGGTGCTGAGGCTCAAGTGGTAGAGCTCTAGCCTTGAGAAAGTCCAAGGACAGTGCTCAAGCCCAGGACTGGCAAAAAAAAAAGAAGAAAAAAAAAAAGTGGAAGTGGCTCTGGGGTTCAAATGGTAGAGCGCTAGCGTTGAGTACAAAGAAGCTCAGGGACAATGCCTAAGGCTCAGGCCTCACAAAGTAAAAAGAAATGCATTCAGCACCTTTCTCCAAAATCCCCTAACTGTTACACTGTGCAGAAGTCCTACAACTCAGGACAAACCCTTAGGCTGTGAACCCCTAGAAGAATCAAAAAGGAAATTACAGTACACACTTTCCAGCATACAGTGGCATAAGAAAAACGTCCCAATTTCAGGAGAGAATAAGGCTGCACCAAGTGGAGATCAAACTGAAGTAAGACCAAAACCCAGAAAGGTAAAACATAAAAGGCCATAGCTCCACACCTTTTGTGCACTGTCTCACTTTGAACCATGATCCTCAGATCTCAGCCTCCTAAGTAGCTAGAATTATAGGTGCTAACCAGCTTGCTTTTATACCTTTCCTTGTACACTTTTCTAACCTGCCAGGCAAGCACCTTAACCACTGGGGCCACACATCCTCAAAGCCAGAGCTTTAGTTCGATAGCAATTTCCTTAGCAACCAAACCTTTATGATCCTTTTCTGGCCCAGTGACTTTTTTTTGCATTGCTTCTCATTTCATTTTGTTCCTGTTTCTCACAGCAAACTAGACACCAAGCAATTGGTGATAGCCACAGCCCCAGCCCTCTGTCACCTTGCACAGTGAGCCTCCCACACAAAGTCTCAGGGTAAGGATAAAAAGCATGCAAGTTCTTGGTCAAGGTGTAAAGAACTGGCTTCTCATCTAATACCTGACAGAAGCCTTTCTACATGGGAAACCTCCACAGTGATACCTTTCTTACACATTCCAGCAGCCTCCTTGCTTCCTCCCCCCCCCCCCCCCCCCAGCAGGGGACTGAACTCAGGGCCTTGCACTTGCCAGGCAAGGGCTCTTCCGCTAAGCTTCCTTGCTTTTCTGAACCCTCGCCAGAACCACCCATCAGACTCTAAGATCATTTAACTTTTAATTCCATGTGTGCTCTCAAGAGCCAATTCCAAAAGGCGTTAAACTAACCATGGGGCCACTTAGCACACTGTTCTGTTTATTTCTCGGTACCACCCTTTTCTTGCTGACACACAATACCTGGGTCATACCAAGTTTAAAAAGGTTCCTTCTGCCTCCATTTCAGATGCTTCTCTAACCCATGGTTGCTTTTGGACATATCAGAAGCACTCTTCAACCTTTGGGTCTTTAGGGACATTCAAAACCCATCCTGTAGCAACCTCACCACCTTACCATATCTTTACCTTTATTAAGGCAACAGAAGAATTATAATCAAATAAATGACATCCTAGTAAGGAACTACAACAGGCACTAGCAACAGAGAGCTGGGGGGAAAGCCTGATGAGGAACCAAGTGACCCCACAGACCTGTACAACATAAAAATTCCTTTTGCCATTATTAGAGAAAGACTAGAAGCATTTACCTTAAAATCAGGAACTAGACAGGGATGCCCATTCTCTCCACTTCAACATAGCGCTGAGCAATAAGGCAAGAAAAGGACATCAAAGGGATCTACATAGGGAAAGAAGACATAATACTATACCTGAATGACCCAATAAACTCCACTCCCAAACTCCTAGAACTAATAAACCACTTTAGGAAAGTGACAGGATACAAAATTAACCTGCAAAAGTCAGTAGCCTTCCTGCATGCCAACAAAACACAAACAGAAGGCCAAATCAAGAAAATGATCCCATTTGCAATAGCCCCCAAAAGAATAAAATACTTAGGAATTAACCAAAGATGGAAAGGAATTATTTAATGAAAACTATAAAAGCCTAACGAAAGAAATTAAAGAGGACACCAGGAAATGGAAAGACATCCCATGCTCATACGTAGAGAGAACCAATATAGTGAAAATGGCCATACTGCCAAAATTGATATATAAATTCAATGCAATCCCCATCAAAATCTCAAAGGCATTCTTCACTGAAACAGAAGATATAATCCAAAGACTCATATGGAACAAGAAAAGACCTAGAATAGCCAAAACTATTCTAGGCAAAAAGAGCAATGCAGGTGGTATTACAGTACCAGACTTCAACTCTACTATAATAACAAAAAGAGCATGGTATTGGCACAAAAATAGACCAGAAAGTCAATGGAAAACAACAGAAAATCCAGAAATCGAACCACATACCTATAGTCAACTTGTATCTGACAAAGGAGCAAAGATATACAGTGGAACAAACACAGCCTACTCATTATTGGTGCTGGCAAAACTGGGCAGCCATATGCAGAACACTAAAAATCGACCCTAGCCTTTCGCCATGTACAAGCATTAACTCAAAATGAATCAAAGACCTCAATGTCACACCGGAAAACTTGAAACTGTTACACAATAGAGCTGGAGAGACACTGGAACTTATAGGCACGGGCAAAACCTTCCTGAACAGAATCCCAGGGTCACAACAGATTGGAGAGAGACTTGATACATGGGACTACCTAAAAATAAGTTTCTGCACAGATAAAAGCATAGCCGCTGGGCCGGGAGTTTGGCCTAGTGGTTAAAGTGCTTGCCTAGCATGCATGAAGACCTGGGTTCGATTCCTCAGTACCACATACATAGAAAAAAGCCAGAAGTGCTGCTGAGGCTCAAGTGGTAGAGCTCTAGCCTTGAGAAAGTCCAAGGACAGTGCTCAGGCCCTGAGCTCAAGCCCAGGACTGGCGCAAAAAAAAAAAAAAAAAAAAAAAAGCATAGCCGCTAAAGTAGAAAGACAGCCAACCAACTGGGAAAAGATATTTACCAGTGATACATCAGACAAATGCTGAATATCCAGTATCTGTAGATACTCAATAAACTAATACCCCCAAACCCCACAAACTAATCACTAAATGGGCAAGGGAACTTATGAGAGACTTATCAAAAGAAGAGGTTAAAATGGCAAAAAACCATATGAGAAAATGCTCATCATCCGTAGTCATAAAGGAAATGCAAATAAAAACAACCCTAAAGATACCACCTTACCCCAGGTAGAACGGCCAAGATTTTGAACTCAAACAATGACAGATGCTGGCGGGGTTGTGGAGAAAAAGGAACCGTACTGCACTGCTAGTGGGATTGTAAACTAGTTCAGCCACTCTGTAAAACAGTGTGGAGGTTTCTTAAAGAACTGAGAATTGACTTTCCCTACAATCCCACCATACCACATCTAACCCAAGATATGTTAAGGACACCTGCTCAGCTATGTTCATCTCTGCACTATTCACAATAGCCAGGCAATGGAAACAATCCAGATGCCCTACTGCAGATGGATTCTACATAGATAAAATAATACCATTTGCTGGGAAGTGGATGAATCTAGAGCGAATCATGTTGAGTGAAACAAGTCAAGACCAAAGGAACAAAACGCGCATGATATCCTTAGTGTGTGGCTATTAGATCCAAACAGTACAAGAGCGAGGACTCAATATTTGCATACTCAATGCTATGGACAAAGAATTGGAAATATAAATACAACTACATAGACATAAAAACCTATGACTCTATAGACATAATGTTTTATTACATAGATTAATATGTATCTATGACATACAAACCCTCAGCCTAATTTTAGTTATATTCTAAAATCTAAGTGCCAGTGATTGTATATAGATTCCCTTCTTGAATACGTGTTAAACACATCATTTGAAATATGTTGTAAAGATCAATGTTAATAATTTCTTTAATAAAGTGAAAAAAATAGCAAAAAAAAACCTCTTGGAAATGAAAACAAGAGGTTATTTCTTTGTTGTGGTTTTTCTTTTGTTCATTTATCTGTCTTTGGAGTGTCAAGGGGGCACAGAAACAGGGACAAAGGGTGAACAAATGCAGAAGAGGACTCAGGAGACTCTGGAAAATGAATGATACAACTTGTGGTGGGATGGGAGGGAAAACTGTGCAAAGTGAAATGTATGTATTACTTATGAAATGGTACATCATCTTTATAATCACTAAAAATAAAACAAAATATATTCAGTCATGCGGAGGAGAATGAACAACACACTGTTGAATAACAGCTGGCTCACTGAAGAAATAAAAGGAGAAATCAAACAGTTCCTGCAAATGAATGAAAATAAGAAGTACATCCAGAACCTTTGGGATATAGCAAATGTAGTATGAGATCAAAATCCATAGCTCTAAGCACCTACATAAAAACAGAAATCATTCAAGTTATTCAAGTAGAAATCATTCAAGTAAGTTTTTATGTTTTGTTTTGTTTTTTTGCTAGTCCTGGGATTTGAACTCAGTCTGGGCACTGTCCCTAAGGGTTTATTTTTGCTCAAGGCTAGCTAGCATTCTACCACTTGAGTCATAGCACCACTTCTGGCTTTTTCTATTAATGTGGTACTGAGGAATTGAACCCAGGACTTTGTGCACATTAGGCAAGCCTATTAGGCAAATTCCCACCCCAATGAACCAAATTCAATGGCTAAACAAAAAAATTCACTCTAGTCAAGTCAGCTTAATCTCAGAGACTCAAGGGTGCTTTTTTAAATGTGGATCAGCAGCTGGGAGTTTGGCCTAGTGGAAAGATGACCTATATTCATAGACTGGCAGAATGAATATGTGAAAATGGCCACACTGCCAAAGGTAATCTAAAAATTCAGTGCAATACCCAGCCAAATTCTAAAGTCATTCTTCATTGAGCTAGAGAAACCAATCCCAAAATTTAGATGAAACCACAAAAGACCCTGAATAGCCTAAGAAAATCTGGGACGGACGGATGGATGGACACACAGACGTGGACGGACATACACACATACATACAAAAGCCATGCTGGAGGTATCACAATCCCATACCTCAAAATTAACTACAGTGATATTAACAAAAAAATTAGCTCGGTACTGGCACAAACAGCCTAAAGACTAACAGATAAATAGACAAATAGACCCCAAATAAATAGACAAATAGAAGAAAAATAGATACACTGGAAAAAAAGATAGCCTCTCAACAAATGGTGCTGGGAAAACGATGTCCATATACACAAGACAAATTGGATCCATATCTGTCACTTTGCACTAGCATCAACTCAGAATGAATCAAAGACCTCCACCTCAGACATGACTATTACAGGAAGGAGTAGGAGAAACGTAAGAACTTATTGACACAGCAGGAATTCACTGAGTATAATAACTCCAGGGTCCCCGCAAATTGGAGAAAAATGAACAAGTGAGATTACATCCAACTAAAAAGTGTTTTCAGAGCTAAGGACATAGTTCCTAAACTAAAAAGACAGTTTCCAGAATGGGAAATCTTGAGCTGGGAGTTTGGCCTAGCCTAGTGGTAGAGTGCTTGCCTAGCATGCACAAAGACCCAGGTTGGGTTCCTGAGTACCACATACATTAAAAAAACAAAACAAAAAAAACCCCCGGAAGTGGTGCTGTGGCTAAGTGGTAGAGCACTAGCCTTGAAGAAAGTCCAAGGACAGTGTTCAGGCCCTGAGTTCAAGCCCCAAGACTAGCCAAAAAAAAAAAGGAGATCTTTACCAGCTATACATCAGACAAAGGCCTAATATGCAAAATATCCAAGGAGCTTAACGAACTAACTTGAGACTTACAGAAGCAGCAGGAATAGCCAATACACACATGAGGAAATACCATCTTTGGTCATAAAGGAAATGCAAATCAAAGCATTAAGAGCCAGGAACAGGTAGCTCATACCTATAATCCTAGCTACCCAGGAAGCTGAGACCTAAGGATTCAGGTTCCAGCCCAGATAGGAAATACCATGAAACTCTGATCTGCAATCAAAATCACCAAAAAGGCTAAAGTGGAACTGTGGTTCACAAGTGGTAAGTGAGCTCAAGCGGCAACCTGCAGGTCCTGGGTTCAAGTCTACAAACTGGCACAAAATAAACAACAACAAATACATTGAGGTTCCATTGTACTCCATTAACTATTTTAAAAACATTTTTAAGTAATGTTTGCCAAATTTATTCAACTGTTTTCTCTTAGCACTGTTGAAAAGTTTTGAAAGCCTTGGCTACGTAGTTTTCTCTGTGCACTTATCTTTGTGCTTGGAAGCTGAGGTTATATATTTCCCCTTGGGAAAAATATTGAAGGGTTGAGGGGTATGGTTGGGTGCTTGCCTAGCAGATGATAAATCATCAAGTGATTCACGTCCACATACACTCCTCAGCCCGCCACCACACTCCACATTTAAACCTCCCATAGCCAAAGCAGGACATCAGGAAAAGGAATTCCAAGGGTCACCATTACCAGAAAGTCACAAGCATATTACCTTCCTCCAGTGCACTCTTGGTCTCACCCGTGCTGGTGTTTTGTTGATCATCACCCTAGAGAGCAACTCTTCTTCAATGGGAAACAAGAGCAGGTGAGGATAAAAGATACAATCCTGGGCTGGGAGTTTGGCCTAGTGGTTAAAGTGCTTGCCTAGCATGCACGAAGACCCAGGTTTGATTCCTTGGTACCACATACATAGAAAAAAGCCAGAAGCGGTATTGAGGCTCAAGTGGTAGAGCTCTAGCCTTGAGAAAGTCCAAGGACAGTGCTCAGGCCCTGAGCTCAAGCCCAGGACTGGCAAAAAAAAAAAAGATACAATCCTGAGACAGTGCAGTGGCTCACACCTGTAATCCTAGCTACTCAGGAGGCTGAGATATGAGGATCAAGGTTCAAAGCCAACCCAGGCTGCCCAGTCCATGAGACTCTCATCTCCAATTAACTACTAAAAAACTGGGTGGCACTGTGGCTCAAGGGGCAGGCTAATAGCCTTGAGCTCAAAAGCTCAGGGACAGTGCCCAGGCCCACAGTTCAAGCCCCACAGCCAACACACACACACACACACACACACACACACACACACACACACACACACACACACACACACACACACACACACACACACACACACACACACACACACACACACACACACACACACACACACACACACACACACACACAAAAAAAAAAATTACCAGCCTGGAACTTCAAATCTGTAAAATGAGCTGGTGCTGGTGGCTCCACCTGTAATAATTCTAGCCACTCACTCAGGAAATCTGAGGATGGTAGTCCAAAGCCAGCCTGGGCAGAAAGTCCATGAGATTCATCTCCAAATTAACTACCAGAAAACTGGAAGTGAAGCTGTGCCTCAAATAAGTGGTCGACTGCTAACCTTGAGCAAAAGCAGCTCAGGAATAGTACTCAGAACCTGAGTTCAAGCCCAAGACTAGCAAATCTTCATGAATGCATGAAATTTATATCGGTCAAGTTTAAAGATAAGCAGGGCACGGGAGCTCACACCTGTAATTCTAGCTATTCAGGAGGCTGAGATCTGAGATCACAGTTCAAAGTCAGCCTAGACACTCAAGTCCATGAGACTCTTATCTCTAATTGACCACCAGAAAACTGGAAGTGGCGCTGTGGCTCAAGGGGTAGGGAAGTAGCCTTGAGCTGAAGAGCTCAGAGACAACACCCAGGCCAGAGAGTTCAAGTCTCATGATCTACAAAAAAAAATAAAATAAAAAGTTTAAAAATAGCTCAGGGGGAGCCAGGAGTTTGGTCCTAGTGGTAGAGTGTTTGCCTGGTATGCACGAAGACTTAGGTTCGATTCCTCGGTACCACATACATAGAAAAGCCAGAAGTGGTCCTGTGATTCAAGTGGTAAAGCCTTGAGGAAAAGTCCAAGGACAGTGCTCAGGCCCTGAGTTCAGTCCCTAGGACTGGCAAAAAAAAAACGAAACAAAAAAAAACAAAACAAAACCCCGTGTTCCCCGAGAACAGGAAGCCACCTATCCTTAAGCACTTGTGAGAAATGAGTCCAAGCAAATGTCTGCCGATTTCTCTCGGTCAGCCTAGACTGGACACGTGTTCATGTACATGGGACTACCTCGAGGGGGTCATTAGCTTTATTTTTCTCAATTATACATTTTAGAAAAAAAAAAAAAAAGGCTGAGGAAGAGGTTTTGTGGAATAGACCAGAGGATACTGTACAAAATAAAGAGTTCCGAAGGAAGAAGGGCGAGGGTAAAGGCTCGAGGCCTAGGACCTTTCCAGGAGAGAGGCGGCCAGGTCTTTGATGGTCTTGGAGTTGAGCTGTGGGATTGTGCTGATCTTCAGGAGTTTGCTGCTGGAGTATTTGTTCTTGATGGCCTGTGGAAGTCACTGGTGAGTAAGCACACGGCAGCAGCCCCGCCCCGCCCCCATTCCCACTCCCTACTCCAAGTCTAATTCACAGCGATGCGCCGTCAACCACAGACAGGACTGCGGCTCCTAACGTCCTGGGCCTCACCACTTCTGTCCCTGTGGGGAAACGCAGCCCACGGGTCCCACTGATAACAGAGAAAGACACAACTCTACTGTCCTTCCCAAGGAGTGGCCTCTCAGGACAGCCAGGGACAGAGGGAGGCGAGAGTTCTTCATCTTACGTAAGGGTCATCAGACTGAGCAGCAGCAACTGCCAATGAAGGTGAGTGGCCATTGAGGGAGCGTGGCTCAAGACCAGCAGCACCTGCCTGGCAGGAGGAAGGCTCTGAGTTTTAAGTCCCAGCATTATTTAAAAAAATGAAACTTAAAAAAAAATCCTTCTTTAATGTAGCAACTAGTGCTTAGCAAAAACCTCAGTCAATAACTTCAAGGCCAACGCCGCCTTCAGAAAGAACACATTATGCTTCCACTGTGCTGTCATGCTGCAGTTCCAATGTCGCAACACATCCTAGGGCGAGGAGCCTTGAGACTGTTCTAAGGTACAAACAGCTGGCTCACTGTCCCCAGGCCCTGCTTGAGTTGAGATTTTTTGGAATCTAGGCATCGGGCAGTCCTGCTCCTCTTTTGCAGGTGTCCTATGAGATCCCACCATGGCTCAGGAAGCTATGTCTGTGTACGCGCATGTGTGCTGATCCTGAGATTTGAACTCAGGGCCTGGGCACTGTTTTCTGTGCTCAAGACTAGCACTCTTATACACTTGAACCACATCTCTACTTCTGGCTTTTTGGTGATTAATTGAAGACAGAGAGTCTCATGGACTTTCCTGCCCAGTCTGGCTTTGATCTGTGATCCTCAGATCTCAGCCTCCTGAGTAACTAGGATTACAGGCGTGAGCCACCGGCGCCTGACATCTTGGCCTTCTTCACCTACCTCAGCTGCTTTTAGTCGCCGTCATCAGAGTTGAGGTTAGGCCCTGAGTCACATCACCTAATATACAAGGTCTCCACTCCATTCCCAGTGGCCCTCATTCTTCCAGTTCCAGGCTGCCTGGGCAGCCAACCATTCACAATGTGTCCTGAACAAGCCTGGAGTGAAGCCATTTACCACCAGCTGACCACATACCAGGCTGAGCTGGAGGAGACTACCCTGGACCCTGGTTCAAAGCGTATGCACGAGCAGCACTTATGCATAGTCTCTTCCCCTGCCGTACCACAGAAACAATGCACAGATTGGGATGGAACCCTCACGTGTCTACACGCACACACGCCTCTAAGACGAGGCTGCCCACTGCTTCACGATCACCATACTCACAATGAATTTCGTTAAGTTCTCGTTGACTTTCACCACATTCTTGGCCATGTGCTGCATGACTTCTAATACTTCGTGCTCCGTGTAGCCCGTGTAGTACTGCTGCTTTAAATTCTGAAACACAAGGCAAAAGCCCAGAATGAGGGACGAGAGAAAAATTCTCACAGCAAATGCTGCAGGATGCAGGGACCAGAGGTCCACAGAGCTCATTTTAATTTTTGTGTGTGTTTCAGGTTTTGGAGGCTTGAACTCAGGGCCCAGACACTGTCCCTGAGCTCTTCTGCCCAAGGCTAGCACTCCACCACTTATTTGACCACAGCTCCACTAAGGGTGTTCTGATAGTTCATTAGGATAAGAGTCTCATGGACTTTCCTGCCCGGGCTGGCTTTGAATCACGATCCTCAAATCTCAGCCTTCTGAGACGCTAGGATGACGGTGTGAGCCATTAGCGGCCCAGCAACTCGTTGCTGTTTTGTTCTTGGTTTTGTTTTTAAGAGATTACACAAGCATAAGAATACTTCAAGTAATAAAGCTTTTGGATTTACTTTGGCCCCATAATAAAAAGCCAAGGGAAATGAGTGAGCTAGAGTGCCTCACAAATCAGTCTTCCCATCAATGCCAAGTGGTACTGAACCAAACACAGGCTACAATAACCCACGTATGTGCAGTGCCAGACAGGAAGCTCAGAATTAAGAAGCAAATGGGTGGCCTATCAGTAAAGCGCTTTCCTAGTATACATGAAGCCCTGGGTTTCATTCCTTAGTACCACATGCAAAGAAGGTGCTGTGGCTCAAGTGGTGGAGCGTTAACCTTGAGAAAGCTCAAGAACAGTGCCCAGGTTCTGAGTTCAAGGTCCATGACTGGCCAAAAAAAAAAGTCAACTGTGAACCAGGTTCTTATGGTTCAGGCCTGTAATTCTACTCATGAGGATGAGGCTGGAGAGTCCAGACTCAAAACCAGGGGGGGAGAAGCAAGATGGTGCTCAAACAATAGGGACCCAGCCTAGCTCTCTCCCACAAAAAGAGAGAATCAGGGAATCCCACAAGCCAACTATCTTAAGAAATCCACAACAATAAATTCAAGAAGCAAGGGAGAAGTATACAAACGGGAAAAGAAACCCACCAAGTCGCAAAAGCGGCAGTGGAGGGAGGGCGCCGGCGCCTGGGAAGCCGGAACTCCAGCAAGCAGCAGAACCCAGACGCAGGAACCCCACACAGACTGGGTGTGGGCAGCACAGACAGCGTTGGAGACCAGAGGGGAGGCAAACGACCCTCTAACATCGTGGAGCAGCTCACAGCCAAACCCCCATGAGTAAGTATTCCAGCAGGTTCCCCCAAACCCATCAGGAAAGCAAGCTACCCAGACACCTCCCATCCTGCCCAAGAAAGAGTGGCAAGTGCAGGGGGCGGGAGGGGGGATATAAAAATCCTGTCCCTTCTCCCAACTGCTCCCTCCCCCAGGCCATTGACTGGAGACTGACAGGTAGGCAGGCACTAAGACCCAGCACCCCAACAAAGGGTGTAGGGGTCCCTGCTCCCACCTGCCCAACAGCCTCCTCTCCCAGGCCACTGAAACTGGAGACTGAGGGGTGCTAAGACCCTGCCTTCCAACAGGGTCTGCGTGAATCTGAGTGCCAGCATCTGTCTGAAGTGGGACACGCTCCTGCTGGGAGCCTCTGGCCAGCCGGCACCAGGGGGCCCCCTATGGAGTCACAGAAAGACTGCCAAAAGCCACCCAGTACTTCCCTGAAACACAGCAGGGAACTGAAGGGCAGACCAGCAGGGGCCCAGCTCGCACTGGAGAGCCAGAAAGGCAGCGGTCCTCCCACCCCCGGAGCCCACGTCCTATGCTGGGCCCCACCCCAGGGAACAGGGCTGCAAGCTAGCGGCTCCTAAAAGCTCCCAAACCCCAAGCCCTCGGCTGGGCCCCGCCCCTGGGAACAGGACCACAAGCTAGCTGGCTCCTGGATGCTCCCAAACTGCAGGCCTTTGCCTGGGCCCTGCCTCTGGGAATAGGGAGAACAAACTAGCTGCTGGGCCCCACGGCCAAAGTCCCTAAACTTCAGGCCCACAGCGGGGCCACTGGTTGGGCTGAGAGCTAGCTGTGCAGTGGCACACAACCTTTGGGAACAGGCTGGCATACCTATAAAAGCTACAATCTGGGACCCAGTCAGCAGCAGAACTAATTTGGCTGAGAACCACGTGTACAGATTCCCCGAACCACCAGCCCCAAACCAAGTAAGGACCGCCACCTACTGACCACAGAGCGAACCTACAACAACAGTCTCCAAAGCGTCAGGAATCGCAATGACAAATCATGAAATATATAATCAAAGTCCCACACAAAGCCCAAAAGGAAACGAGTGAAGGGACAAGAGAGATGTCACCATCCAAAGAAATGACACCTGAAGAGTCAGGAAACATGACCCTGTTCAAAGAGATGATTGCAGACATGACTAAAGAGATCAAAGCAGAATTCTAAAAACAATTCCAGGAACATGAGCAGGAAATCAACAAGGAGCTCCTCTATCTCTAAAGAAAAATAGAAAAAAATTGTACTTCCCTAGAAGAGAAGATTAATACCGTTAGAGCAGACATGATCAGCTCAGTGTCCACAATGCAAACAAAAATGGAAGCATTAAGCAACAGATTGACTGAGATGGCGAACAGGACATCAGGAACAGAAGATAAAACACAACAGCTAGAACAGAGAATGGTCAGTCTGGAGAAATCAATCAGAATTCACCAAAGAGAACTCCAAGACCTTGGAGATGCAGTCAAGAAATCTAATCTTCGTATAATAGGAATCGAAGAAGGGGAGGAGTTTCTCAATAAGGGAATGCAACCCTTATTCACCAAGATCATGGTAGAGAACTTCTCCAATCTCAAAAGGGAAAATACATTATCGAAGGCTTCAGAACTCCAAGCAGGCAAGATCCTAGAAAAAACTTGTCTAGACACATCATAATAAAAACATTAGACCCAAATACTAAGGAGCTGATCTTAAATGCCGCAAAAGCAAAGAAAGCTATACTACAATGGAAAAAAATTAGAATAACTGCAGACCTTTCCACACAAACCCTAAATGCAAGAAAAGCTTGGAAAAATATCATTCATACCCTGAAGATCAACAACTGCCAACCCAGACTGATATATCCAGCGAAACTAGCATTTACATTTGAGGGAGAAACAAGAATATTTCATTCCAAAGAGAAGCTATATGAATATGTGCACACTAAATCAGCATTACAAAAATTATTAAATAATCAAGAACAAATTCCAGAACAGCAAGAACTCCCATCAAGAAGCTATCACCTATAAATTACTAAACACAAAAGGGGAAAAAAAAAGAAAAAAACTCAAGTAAAAATAAATGACAAAGGACACTAACCACTTCTCCATAATTTCCCTAAATGTGAACGAACTGAACAATCCAATCAAAAGACACAGAACAGCAGACTGGATTAAGAAACAAGACCCTACATATGTAGCCTCTAAGAGAACCACCTCACTGCCAAAGACAGAAAGAAACTCCAAGTGAAAGGATGGAAAAGAATTTTCCACTCCAACACACAGTGCAAAAAGGCAGGAGTTGCAATCTTAATCTCTGACAAAATTAACTTCTCAATAAAATCAGTACATAAAGATGGCCACTACATATTAGTAAAGGGTACAATTCATAAGCAGAATATTAGTTATAAACATTTACTCCCCCAACACGGAAGCATCTAAATTCATCAAGCAAACTCTCTCAAACATAGACTCAAACACAGTAATAGTGGGAGACTTCAATACACCACTCTCACCACGTGACAGGTTAACTCAACAAAAGATAAGCAAAGACACCACTGACTTAAATGACAGCATTGCCCAGCTGGGCTTAACAGATATACACAGAGTCTTCAATATAATGACGAAACTTCATACATTTTCCTCAGCAGCACATGGAATATACTCCTAAATAGATCATATAATAGTTCATACAGAAAACTTAAGCAGATACAAGAGGACTGATATAATCCCATGCATTCTATCTGATCACAGTTGAATCAGACCAGTTCTGAACAACGCAGTAAAAGGTAAAAAACATTCTAACACTTGGAAGCTGAACAACAACACTTCTGAATAACTCCTGGGTTACAGAACAAATCGAAGAAATTCAAAACTTTCGGAAATGTAATGACAAGACATCACAAAGGAACTTATGGGACATAGCAAAGGCAGTTTTAAGGGGCAAATTTATTGCACTAGGAGGCCATATTTAAAAGACAGAAGAAGAGCATGTAAATAAAATTGAAGCACCTAGAGGAACAAGAAAAAGTTAATTCTAAAACAACTAGGACAGAAATAACAAAAATAAAATCGGAAATATCAGAGATTGAAATAAGATCCCCTATACATAAAATTAATAAATCAAAAAGTTGTTTCTTTCAAAGAGTCAACAAAATTGACAGACCCTTGGCAAGATTAATCAAAAAAGGAGGGAGGGGAGACTCAAATAAGCAAGATTAGAGACCCTGTGGGAACAATCACAACCAATATCCAAGAAATTCAGTCAATTATGAATAAGTACTACCAGGGCCTATGTTCAAAGAAACAAAAAAAATCTAGTAGAAATGGATAACTCTTAAATATAGGCTATTGACATTGAACAATGAAGAGGTAAACAAACTGAACAAACCAATTTCATACAATGAAATTGCAGAAGCAATCAGGGAAATGCCAACCAAAAAAAGCCCAGGTCCAGACGGTTTCACTGTGGAATTCTACAAGACTTTTAAAGACGAAGTAATACATATACACTTGAAACTCTTCCGAGAAATAGAAGCAGAAGGAGCAACACTAACTCATTTTATGAAGCTACTATTACACTCTTCCCCAAACCAGGAAAAGACCCAACACAAAAAGAACTACAGACCTCTCTCTAATGAACACAGACGCAAAACTCCTCAATAAAATACTAGCCAACAGAATCCAGAAATAAATTTAAAAAATTATACACTACTATCAAGTAGGCTTCATCCAACAGATACAAGGCTGGTGTAACATTCACAAATCAATGTAATACATCATATCAATAGAGCTAAGGATAAGAATCATATGATAATTTCTCTGGACGCGGAGAAGGCATTTGACAAAATACAACATCCATTCATGTTAAAAGTACTACAAAAAATAGGACTAAGAGGTACATTCCTCAAAATAATTAAAGCCATATATGACAAACCTACAGCCAGTATACTAAATTCAGAAAGACTGGAACCATTTACCTTAAAATCAGGAACTAGACAGGAATGCCCATTCTCTCCACTTCTCTTCAACATAGTGCTGGAACCCTTAGCCAGAGCAACAAAGCAAGAGAAGAACATCAAAGGGATCCACATAGGGAAAGAAGAAATTAAACTATCGCAGATGATATGATCCTCTACCTGAGTGACCCACTCCCAAACTCCTAGAATAAACCACTTTCGCAAAGTAGCAGGATACAAAATTAACCTGCAAAAATCAGTAGCCTTCTTGCACGCCAACAAAACACAAACAGAAGGCCAAATCAAGAAAATGATCCCATTTGCAATAGCCCCCAATTGAATAAAATACTTAGGAATTAACCAAAGATGGAAAGGAATTATTTAATGAAAACTATAAAAGCCTAACGAAAGAAATTAAAGAGGACACCAGGAAATGGAAAGACATCCCATGCTCATACGTAGAACCAATATAGTGAAAATGGCCATACTGCCAAAATTGATATATAAATTCAATGCAATCCCCATCAAAATCTCAAAGGCATTCTTCACTGAAACAGAAGATATAATCCAAAGACTCATATGGAACAAGAAAAGACCTAGAATAGCCAAAACTATTCTAGGCAAAAAGAGCAATGCAGGTGGTATTACAGTACCAGACTTCAACTCTACTATAATAACAAAAAGAGCATGGTATTGGCATAAAAATAGACCAGAAGATCAATGGAACACAATAGAAAATCCAGAAATCGAACCACATACCTATAGTCAACTTGTATCTGACAAAGGAGCAAAGATATACAGTGGAACAAACACAGCCTACTCATTATTGGTGCTGGCAAAACTGGGCAGCCATATGCAGAACACTAAAAATCGACCCTAGCCTTTCGCCATGTACAAGCATTAACTCAAAATGAATCAAAGACCTCAATGTCAGACCGGAAAACTTGAAACTGTTACACGATAGAGTTAGAGAGACACTGGAACTCATAGGCACAGGCAAAATCTTCCTGAACAGAATCCCAGATCATAACAGATTGGAGGGAGACTTGATAAATGGGACTACCTAAAAATAAGAAGTTTCTGCACAAATAAAAGCATATCCACTAAAGTAGAAAGACAACCAACCAACTGGGAAAAGATATTTACCAGTGATACATCAGACAAATGCTGAATATCCATTATCTACAGGGAACTCAAGAAACTAATCCCCCCCAAACCCAACAAACCATTCACTAAATGGACAAGGGAACTAAAGAGAGACTTATCAAAAGAAGAGGTTAAAATGGCATAAAAGCATATGAGAAAATGCTCATCATCATCCATGGTGATAAAGGAAATGCAAATAAAAACAACCCTAAGATACCACCTTACCCCAATTAGAATGGCCAAGATCTTGAACTCAATGACAGATGCTGGCAGGGTTGTGGAGAAAAAGGAACCCTGCTGCACTACTGTAGGATTGTAAGCAAGTTCAGCCATTCTGTAAAGCAGTGTGGAGTTTTCTTAAAGAACTGAAAATTGACCTTCCCTACGATCCCACCATACCACTTCTGGGCATCTGTTTTGTTTTTTTGGTTTTCTGGGGGTTTTTTGCCAGTCCTGGTGCTTAAAACTCAGGGCCTGGCCACTATCCCTAAGCTTTTTTTGCTCAAGGCTAGCGTTCTGCCACTGGAGCCACAGCACCACTCTGGCTTTTTCTGTGTATGTGGTACTGAGGAATCAAACCCAAGGCTTTGTGCATGCTAGGCAAGCACTCTACCACTAGGCCACATTCCAGGCTCCTCATTCTGTCTTCTACCTGACTCCCACAGAACATCACTGTCCTTTTTCATTAGTCCAAGAATCTTTTTTAGAAAAGGAAGTGAAATATTTACGTCTACAGACACTTACTCTAAGTGTGACTGTGCAGAGGAAACCCCGTCCCTCCCCGTGCTGCCATGGCAACCTCAGAGCCAGGGAGATGGGTCTCTAAGGCCAAGGCTGTCTGAGTAAAAGGCCTTGCAATCCAGCCACAGGAGAGGATGGCAGCATGATTGGCAGGAGCCAGGTTCAGGCTATTACACACCCTTTCCCCTCTTTTTTTCCCCTTATCTCCTAGCTGAAGATGAAGCTTCAGAGAATTAGAACTGGCTCTTCCTTGACTTACATTTCCTCTTATGCTTACCTTGCTTCTTAGACGGGAGAATGCCTTATCACAATCCCAAAGTGACGATCTACACAGTCTGAGACAAACCTTGGCCTTGCTTTGTCTACTGTGCTGGACAACTTGGTGGTTTTACGTAAGAGAACATCAAAAGAGTTACATACATCAGTTCTTACTGGCCTTCCTCTTTCCTGATACCATCTCAGTCCAACTGTCTTCCCTAGTACAGTCTGTAATGCCTAAATTGTTTTGAGTACTGGTGTTTTTGCCAATTCTGAGGCTAAAACTCAGAACCTTATATTAATTTCATTGACTTACTTGGGTGGCACTCTACCACTTAAGCCATGCCTCCACCATGGCCTTTTGTTGGTGACTTTAAAGATGGAAAAGATGGAAGTCACAAAGACTTTTTTTCCTGAGCTGGCTTTGAACTGTGCTCCTCTGAGCTCAGCCTCCTTCAGGAGCTAGGATTATAGATATGAGCCACTGGGTGCCTGGCAGGCCTTTTAACTTTTAGCATTTCCCCGATAGTACTGTGAAAATGCAAATAATCATTATCCTTACAATGTTAATAGTTACCAGCGCCTCAAGCCTACATTCCAAGCTACTCAGGAAGCTTGATCTGAGGATCAAGGTGCCAAATCCAAACAGGCTCTTACCTCCAATAACCTAGCAGAAAGCCAAAGTAGAAGGACAGCTCAAGGAATAGTACTGCCAGTCTTGAGCAGACCGGCAGAGTGTACACAAGGACCTGAGTACAAGCACCAGAACAAGCACATGTGCAGCACATACATAATACTAACAGGGCATATCACTGCAAGCACAGCCTCATCGCTTTTTAACTTCATCACTTACCCATTTTCCTTGCCCCAGCACCTTCTGGGATAAACAGGAAGCCGCAGCCGCCACCTTAGAAGGGTGGTAATGCACCATGTCATAATCCAGGAGAGTCAGCTCCATCAAGTACTTGGCTAAGGTGTGCTGTTCCACATCAACCTGGAAGAGACAAGGAAGAGGCCCCGTGGTTCTCACTGGGGCACTCCACTCTCATCCCTCTCAAAACTGCTCTCATCCACATCAGACAACAGACTCCGACCTCAGGCCTGCATTCCTGATATGGCCCAGACGGCACCAAGGCTTTACAAAAGCAAGCCATCAGCTTGCTCACACCTGTAATCCCAACTACTCAGGAAGACTGAGATCCGAGGACCAAGGTTCCAAACCATGCTGGGCAGAGGAAAAGTCTGTGGGACTCCATCTTCCATTCACCAACAAAATGATGGACTGGCAGTGTGGTTCAGTAGTACAATGACAACTGAGCAAGCCAAATGGGAAAACTGGAGATGCACAGATTTCAAATCCCAGAACTGGCTCAAAAAAAAAAAACTGGGGTGGGGGGAGGAGATAGGAAGGAAGTTTCCTCTTAACCAATGCTTCTAGAACCAATGGTTCAGATCTGAGGTACTTACCTCCCCGGCTTTTGATGCCCGCCTTAAGAAGTGGAGGGGCAAAGGTCGACCCAACTCAAACTTCAGTTCTTTCAGGATGAAGGTCTCCATTTCCCGGATCTGGGAGCTGGTGTAAGCATTGTCTGTGATGTACACAAAATCTTCAATATTTGGAGAAAACATCTCCTCGTACTTGGAAGCTAAGAGCAGAGCTGTAATCCCAACCAGCTGAAGCTTCTTTCGACACACTGGCTGAACCTAGTTGAACACAGACATGCATGTCTAAAAAATGTCACACCTACACACTGTGCCTGTGGCTCATGCCTATAATCCTAGAAACTCAGGAGGTTGAGAGCTGAAGATCACAGTTCAAAGCCAGCCCAGGCAGAAAAGTCACCACGAGACTCTCATTTCCAATTAACTATTCAAAAACCAGAAGTGGAGCTGTGGCTCAAAGTGGTAGAACACTTGAGCAAAAAGAGCTCAGGGAAGCCAGGCCCGGAGGGAGACTGAGATCTAAGGATCAAGGTTCAAAGCCAGCCTAGACACTAAAGTCTGTGAGACTCTTATCTCCAATTAACCACTAGAAAACCAGAAGACATGCTGTGGCCCAAGGGGTAAGGTAGTAGCCTAGAGCTGAACAGCTTAGGGAGAGCGCCCAGGCCCAGAGTTCAAGCCCCACAACCGACTAAAAAAAAAAAAAAAAAAAAGAGCTCAGGGACAGTGTCCAGGGCCCAAGTTCAAGCCTCATACTGCAGAAAGCAAAACACCAATATTTTCCTAAGCTTTACCCCAAGTCTATTCATTATACAGCTTAAAAACCCTTCCACTGACCCTTCAATCAGGGGGGAAAAAAAAATTCAAAATAAATATTTCCTTCATTTTGCCTTTTCTTCTTTTGGTTTGGTGCTGGTCCTGGGGCTTGAACTCAGAGCCCCAATGCTGTTTCTAGGCCTTTTGATTGTTTGCTCTATAACCTTCACTTCTGGCTTTTTAGCTGTTGATGGGAGATGAATTTCAGGGGCTTTTCAGCTACCAGAACTTGGATCCTCGGATCTCAGCTTCCTGAGTAGCTGGGATTACAGGTGTGAACCAGTGGTCCTTGGCTTGTTCTTTTAAGTATGGAAGACTGGAAGACTTTTTTTTTTTTTTTTGCCAGTCCTGGGGCTTGAACTCAGGGCCTGCACACTGTCCTTGGGCTTTCTCCTCAAGGCTAGATCTCTACCACTTGAGTCACAGCACCTCTTCTGTCTTTTCTCTGTATGTGGTACCAAGGAATCAAATCTGGGTCTTCATGAATGCTAAGCAAGCACTCTACTACTAGGCTAAACTCCCAGCCTGAATACTTATTTTTTGTCTAAGACTTTTGTTGTTACTTCAGCTCTTCTTACCAAAAATCACCATAAAATATTGCTGAACTTTCTATCCAATTCTATAGTGGTAAGTCAGAATCTCTAGTTCTCTTAGTGTCATCACTACAAACAGAACTACTACTATATTGTTTAGTCCAATCTGAACTTGCCCTCACTCAAATGCTGACTTCGAGTAAATCCTTATCTTCAGGGCTACCATTTGGTAAGTAACACACCAATAATCACACCACTAATTTCTACCTGGTATCTCTATGTAACTGTACAATATGTTGAAGATTACTTTTACATTCCTCTTTATATCCCATATTTTTAGTCCATCCCACCACAAATACTTGCTAGTTTTTTTTTTTTTTTTTTAATTGGGGAGGGGGCAGTACTGAGGTTTAAAATAAGAGCCTCATACTTCCCAGGTTGGTGCTCTACCAGTTGAGCCATAGCCACCAGCCTCATATTAGAAAACAAAACTCCAAGGAGCTGAGAATGTGGCTTAGTGGTAGAGTGCTTGCTTAGATGCATGAAGCCCTGGGTTCAATTCCTCAGTACCTCATAAACAGAAAAAGTCAAAATATTTCCGGCACCACTTACCCACTTATTTCAAATGTAAGACACTTAGTGCATGTATTTCTCTGAGTCCTTGTCCTCAACTACTTTGAGAAACTCAAGCTCGCTGGTGTCTCTAAAACTGGTAGTTGAAGCCAGGAGCTAGTGGCTGATGCCTGTCATGCTAGTAGCTACTCAGGGGGCTGAGATCTCAGAATCACAGTTTCCAATTCAACCTGGGCAGGAAAGTCCCCATGAGACTCTTATCAATGAATCACCAGAAAACTGAAAGTGGTGCTATGGCTCAAAGTGGTAGAACAGGGCCCAGGAGTTTGGCCTAGTGGTAGAGTGCTTGCCTAGCATGTGCAAAGACCCAGGTTTGATTCCTTGGTACGACATATACTGAAAAAACCAGAGATGGTGCTGTGGCTCAACAACAAACTGCTAGTTGCTCTTGCCTTCAGAGGAACCCCCAGCCCTAAATGTCATGTTCAATCCAGAAGCCACACTGACCTGCAGAAACCGGTCCATGATGGCCACGCACATGTAGAGCGTCTCTTGCAGCAGCCTGAACTTGGAGTGCACCTGCACCAGCCAGTCCACTAGGATGGCACGCATGCGCCCATTGATGTCTCTCCCATCCAAGAAATGGGGCTTGATGCTTTGCAAAACCTGTTGGTGAAGAGTTGGGAAGATGAACAGTGGACCTCGCCCACTTCATGGCTGGCTGCCGAGGCCCGTGGAAGGCAGGGCCCAGGCGCACCCACCTCCAGCTGCCGCAGGTACTGGTAGATGTCCTTCACGTAGTCGCTGCAGAGCTGAGGGTTCTCCCAGTCTTCATTGTCGATGTCCTCGATTTTGCAGAGCAAAGCATCCGAGAAAGCTTGACAGAGGTTCTCCTCCTTCATTGATACCTCCTCGGGCGGCGGCGAGCACCCCTAAATGAAAGCAACAAGGGATTGGGTCATTTTCTCACAGATCTGAGAGTACTGTACTATGCCACCACCATCACTTCTATGTGATGTGTTATTTTCTTTTTTTTTTTTTTTTTTGCCAGTCCTGGGCTTGAGCTCAGGGCCTGAGCACTGTCCTTGGACTTTCTCAAGGCTAGAACTCTACCACTTGAGCCTCAGCACCACTCCCAGCCTTTTCTATATATGTGGTACCAAGGAATCGAACCCGGGTCTTCATGCATGCTAGGCAAGCACTTTAACCACTAGGCCAAGTTCCTGGCCCGTGATGTGTTATTTTCTATCTCAGAGACAAGGTAAGTGCTAGGAGCTCAAACCTACAAATACCTACATCCATCCTCATACAACATAGGTTGCACTCAGGCAGGGGCCAGAGGCTCACACGTATAATCCTAGATACTCGGGGAGGCTGAGATCTGAGGATCATCTTTGGAAACCAGCCCAGGCAAGAAAGTACATGCGACACTTATGTCCAGGTGCTGATTTCAGCAGTAGCTTCCTCTGCAAGCATGTGCTTTTTTTTTCCCCCTACTTTATTATACATTAAGAAACTAAGCAAGTAAGACACCAGTGGCTCACACCTATGATCTTAGCTATTCAGGAGACTGAGATCTGAGAATCACAGTTTGAAGCCAGGCAGGGCAGAAAAGTCCCCAAGAGATTCTTACCTCCAAAAAAACTACTCAAAAAACAATGCAAGTGGAGCTGTGGTTCAAAGTGGTAGAGTGCTATCCCTGAGCAAAATTTCTCAGGACAGTACTCAGACCCCTCCTTCAAGCCCAACAACAACAAAACCAAAAAGAAAAAGGAATGCCAATGGTTCATGCCTATAACCTAGCTACTTAAGGGGCTGACATCTTAGGATAGCAGTTCAAAGCCAGTATGGACAGGAAAAGTGCCCAACTCCAGTTACCCACCAAGAAAATCCAGAAGTAGGGTTGTAGCTCAAGTGGTAGAGAGGTTTCCTTGAGTAAAAAAGTTTAAGGAAATGGCCAAGATCAAGAAAACTAATAACAACAGATGCTGGAGGGGATGTGGCCAGGAGGGATCACTACTGCACTGTTGGTGGGAGTGCAAACTCATTCAACCACTATGGAAAGCAGTATGACAGTTCCTCAGAAGACTAAACATAGAGCTCCCCCTCTATGACCCAGCAATTCCACTACTTGGCATTTACCCAACCATCCAGAAACAAAGACATACTAAATCCACCAGCACAACAATATTCATTGAAGCACTATTTACCATAGCAAAGATAGGGAACCAACCTAGACGTCCCTCAGTTGATGAGTGGATCAACAAGATGTGGTATTTGTACACAATGGAATTCTATGCTGCTGTCAGAAAGAATGACATTGCCCCATTTGTTAGGAAATGGAAAGACTTAGAAAAAATCATATTAAGTGAAGTAAGCCAGACTCAAAGGAACTTTAGGCTCAATGGTTTCCCTTATTTGTCATAATCAGTAGAAACCTTGGGCTGTCCTAGCAGAGATTTGCAATAGAGCAAAACCTTGATACAAAAGGCCATATAGTATGACGCTGAATGAAAGGATCTCTAGGATATAGAAACATAAGCCATATGATGAATGATTGTTGTTCTTAAGGTACTATGTTATCTCTCATCTCTTTTGCTGTCCCTTGGTTATCTCATATTGTTACAGTGTCTCACTTTGTTACCTGATATATCAGATATATTTGTATTTGGTTATTTGAAATTGGATAAGGAAGGGGGGAAAACAAGATGAGGGGTGGGGGTGGGGGGAGGGAAATGGGGACCAAGACATGTGAAAGGGTATCAATGTATGGGAATTAATGCACCATCTATCTGGCAAATATCATGTAACCCTTCTATTAATTACAATAAAAAATATATGAAAAAAAAAAAGTTCAAGGACCCAGGCTAGGAGTTCAGGTGCCAGAACACACACACACACACACACGCATATGAAACAAAAGTAGCAAATGAAAAAGCAAAAAGCACTTTCAGGTCTATGAATAAAATCTGAGAAATTGGCAGACTTAGCAATGGAAAGCCTGAAACTTTATCTTTCTCATCTGGCTCGATAGAGATATTTAAGAACACACACACACACACACACAAATTTTTGCACTGTAAGGGCATATATTTATAATGAAATATAAATAAGCCATTGCTGTGAAAAGGAAAAAGAGGCACTTCTCAAAAATAAAACCTAGCAGGGCACTGGTGGCTCACGCCTGTAATCCTAGCTATTCAGGAGACAGATCTGAGGATCACAGTTCAAAGCCCAGGCACTAAAGTCTATGAGACTCATCTCCAATTAACTACTAGAAAACCAGAAGTGGTGTTGTGGCTCAAAGGGTAGGGCAGTAACCTTGAATTGAAGAGCTCAAGGACAATGCTCAGGCCCAGAGTTCAAGCCCCACTACAGACAATAATAATGATAATAATAATAATAACAACAAAATAAATAAAACCCAGCAGGGCAATAGTGGCTCATGCCTGAAATCCTAGCTGAGATCTGAAGAATTTCTGTGTGAAGTCAGCCAGGCAGAAAAGCTTGCTGAACTTCATTTCCAAAGGAACCAGCAAAAAAGCTGGGAGGCAGACATGGCTCAAGTGGTAGATCTTCAGCTGAGCCAGCAAGGTGAGCAAGTGCCAGGCCCTGAACTCAAGCCCTAGGACTACCAAAAAATAAGATCAATGATAACTTCTAATTTTAAAGGATGATACTAGAAGAGTAAGAGAAAAAACCAATAAAAAATTCAAAAGACAGCCTGCTCTCTTAAATCAAAGGCCTGTGTGAACCTGCTGATACAGGCTCATTTGTTGAGATGGAGTCTCACTTTTTGCCCAGGTCAGCCTGAAACACCATCCTTCCAAATCACTCTACCTACGGAGTTAGCTAAGATTATAGGATTGAGCCACAAAGCATAGTTCTTAGATGCCTTATCATAAAAACATAGCTTCAGTTTACGTTTAGCTTTTATTTGGGGCAGTACTGGAATATAAACCCAGATTTTCGTGCTTGGATAAGCCAGCTCTCTAACAGTCCAGCCACAGCCTAGCCCTCTTGGCTTTTCAAATGTTTTCCTATAGGGCTTCATAGTTTACTAGGGTTAGCCTGGGCTACAACCCTCCTAGCTGGACTGACAAGCCCGTGCCCTGCTTTGTATTGGTTAGCAAGGAGTTCTCATGAATATTTTACCTCAGCTGACCCTCAAACCACAAGCCTCCCAATCTCAGCCTCTGAAGCCACCTCACCCAGCTCAGCTCCCCAAAGGAAAAGCCTTGGGAAATCTGAAGGAGTCAGCTGTCAGCTGTCTCCACAATCTAGAAAGTTTGTATCCTGTTCCAAAAAAATGAAGGATACAATAATGATTGTCAGGGCCACGAGTTTGGCCTAGTGATAGAGAGCTTGCCTAGCATGCACAAAGACAGAGGTTTGATTCCTTGGTACTACATACTTGGAAAAATCAGAAGTGGGACTGTGGCTCAAGTGGTAGAACTCTAGCCTTGAAAAAGCCCAAGGACAGTGCTCGGGTCCCGAGTTCAAGCCCCAGAACTGGCAATAATAGTAAGGGGGAACAAATTCAACAGTGGTACTCACTGAACATTATGTAGAAAATATAAAATTTGTGGGTGGGTTTAGGAGGGAAAAACAGAGAAAGTGAGGGAAGGGGTGACATTGTCCAAAAAGAAATGTACTCTTTACGGGACTTATGTAACTCTACCCCTCTGTACATTAGTCATATACACTGACATATACATACATTATATTTTATTAAAAATAATCAGTCCCTTCCCTCTCCCTACCTCCCCGCAAAAAAAAAACAAACAAAAAAAAACACTTAAAATTAGAATGCAGAGAAAGGTTCCCTCCAGTCCAGATAAACTCAAGCCAGGCCATCAGGTGTGAACTGAGAACTTCCTACCTTTGGAGCCAACATTTCCATCTGCACTGGCTTTACAGAGGCAGTAGGTTTCAGATGTTTGTTGACATTGGTTGCTTTGATGGGCTGAATGGACACTTTGGTGTTCTGAGCTTTCTAGAAAGAAGAGAGAAACACAAGTAGAGCAAGCAAGACAGCCAAGCATAGTCTTTGGTGGCACACAGAGCCAGCACGGAGTATCCACACAGCCTTACACTGTTACCTTAGCCACTTGTGCTGCTCTGGTGGTCACTCGATTCCCAATTTCTTCTAAAACCGCACGTCTAACAGTCACATGGCTCTTAGCTTTCAGATTAACACCTGTATCAATATTCTCCAAGTCAGTGGACACCTAAAAAAAAAAAAAAGAGACAGAAAAAGAAACCCAGTTAATATTATTTAAAACACTTAGCTAATGTTAAGTATTCCACTTGAGAAATCCTTGTCGTACCGTGAATATAAAACAAGTTTTCAAAAGACATTGAAGGTATATTTTATTAGTAACAGCATCCCTCTAAATTAAGCAACTCATCCATTTACCTTATCTATAATATTCTCCCATTGCAAACCTTTTCTGCCAAAACTATTACAAGTAATCAAGTAGGCCTAGAAAGGACTTCAAAGGCTTCCCAAATACATGACTAACTCATGCCACTCAGATTCCCGAAAGTCATTAAGCAAAAAGCTATCATTTACAAAAACTGATAATAGGTCTACCTAAGATGAAAAGCAAAAGGATCTATGAGTTATTGAACAGCCTGGTTGTTTAAAAACCTAATGTTTGAAACCTAAACTAGCTTTGAACATTATGCCATTCTACTAATATTTTTTAATGCTTCAGAAATAACGTTTAAAAATAAAGTAGCCAGGAGTGTGGCCTAATGGTAGAGTGCTTGCCTGGCATGCATGAAAGCCCTGGGTTCAATTCCTTGGTACCACAAACACAGAAAAAAAGCTGAAGTGGTGCTGTGGCTCAAGTGGTAGAGCACTAGCCTTGGGAAAGCTCAAGGACAGTGCCCAGGCTCTGAGTTCAAGCCCCAGGACTGACAAAAAAAAATACAAAAATAAAATGGGCATCACATACATTTATACATCAAAGGCATTAAAACTGACCAGTTTTCATGAGCAGAACAATTTTACCTCTTTAGTTCTGGAACAGTTGGAGCCATAAGGGGGGGGGAAAAAAGCAGTTATAATTGGCTTCATCCACCATATACTTTGAAAGAACATTTGCTAGGAAAAAGAATTCTTTCTAATGATATACCTGAACATGGAGCATGCTAAGCCTAAAGAAAAATCCTGGTTTGAGTTGACCTCTCAGGACAGAAGGACTGAAGCATTGGCTGAACTGAAAAAATGTCTCAATACATGATAAATCAGCCACACACACATAAAGCACACACACAAATGACTTAGATCTACAAGAAGTGAGAGAAGTGAGTACCCATATTGAGGATTTGGATCTTGAAAGTCTCACTGTTCAAATTTTCCAGCATTAACTGCCAATTTGAAAAAAGGTGTAAGTACTTGATTGAAGCCAGGTGATACGGGTTAAGCTTAAATTCACTCAGAATGAGAAGCTGGCAGCCTTGAACTAAATTTGCAGCCAGTCCCCCCACCCCCCCAAAAAAAGCAGCTGTGACAAGGCACTCTCGTTTTAAGCAAAAGGGGAACAAATCTAACAACTCAAGCCCACAGGAACAAAGTAAAAAATGCTGATATTTTAATTTTTCGAAAGTAAATGAAGTCGGACCTCCTTGTTCATGTGTGTGACAAAACCGGTTCAACCCGTATGCATTAGTTCCCGCTATGTTTTGAGTGGAAAAACTATATTTTAAGAGGCCAAACCGTCGGGCCTAATGAGCAAAGATAAGCGGAAAACTCGTACAAAGCAAAATCTGGGTATTCTCAAAGAGTCAGCAATGGCTGTCACCGAATCAAACAAGAGAACGCTTCATCTCCCGTCCATCAAATTTCTTGCAGCCCTCCTCCTCCCAACCCCCACCACAGATCCCACAGTGGATTCAGAGGAGATGGGGGTGGGGGGGAGAGACCTGCGTTTAGCTCCGTTTAGCTATCTTAGGGACGAAGAGATCGGAGATCTGGGATCAAGGGCAGAGTGCCTGCCTCCCCCCCCCCCGTCCCCCGCCCACCGCTCCCCAGGTTCGCTTGACAGACAGATGCCACCTCACTCTGCTTATCCCGCCCAAAGCAGGAAGCGGGGGAACCGAGGGGAGCAGACTGGAAACCAGCCAACCTCCAGGCCCCGACGCCTGGGATCTGCAAGGCTGAGGGGGGAAGGAAAATCCGCCCAGCTGAGACCAAGCAGCGTCAGCAGGAGGGAGGAGAAAGGGGGGAGGGGGCGGTGCGAAGGCCGGGCAGGGGTGAGGGGAGAGGAAGGTCTCTGGACAAGCCCACTCACCATCGGCCGTCGGAGCAGCGCCATGGGGCAAGGAGAAGGAGAGAGTGCCCGTCCCGCCCGAGGAGGGCCGAGGACTGGACCGCGAAGGCACGACTAGCGTGGCGGCGCCGTTGAGGGAAGCGACCCAGACGCGCACCGCCGACCGCCGGGAATCTTCTGCGAGCGCTCCGCGTTTCAGGATTCAAATACCGCGCCGCTCGCGCCCCTATTGGGCAGCCTTACGCACGGCGCGCTCCTCTCATTGGCTGAGCTGGGATGCGTCATCGTGAGCTGATTGGTTGAAATTACTAGACTTGTTTGGTTGTCCTAACAACCAGTGGGCTTTCCTCCCCCGCCCCGCCCCCCAGCCTACAGTTGTGTTTTTGTTGTTGGGGAGGATGTTTTTTGTTGTTGTTTTGTTTCCTTTTGTTTCCTCAGTCTGTCTCAGACACAAACAAAAAATAACTTTCTCATTGGGAAAGCTGCTCAGAATTTTCACAAGCATTCAGCAACGATGTCTAAGTTTGTTGGGTGGATGGGAAGTGGAATCTAGGAATCACGTTTCAAATACCGTTTCTCACCTTTAAACAAACCTCTTGCAGAAATGCTGGGTTTAGGTCGGGTTGACCTGGGGAGTGGCTGACTGCAAATGTGTGCTGAAGATGGGGGGAATGTGGCCTTTACTCAAAATACTCTCAGAAGCAAAAATGAAAAGAGGATTTGGATCTCTAGCACCTCGTTCAGCCAGAGCTAGTATTTGTCCAATAAATGAATACTGTGGCGTGTCCAAAACTTGACATGAAAAACGAGGTGTGATATTTAGCAAAAAAGGTAGGGAACAAAATGCAAAGAAAACTGGCTCTGGAAAAGAGAAGGTGATTGTAGAACAAGACAGGGAGAGAGCTAGGGGTGGAAGTGTCATGGTAGCTTAGGAATAGATTTCATGTTTCAAGCCCTGAATTCCTAGCACCTAACTTAAAAAAAAAAAAAAAAGTAGTACTAGCATCATTATAGAGGGGAGTTTGTTTTAAATTACTGTGGCAGATGTGTTTGTGGGTATGCTTGTACTGCGACTTGAAACTCTGGGTCTGGACTCCATCCCATAAATTTTTCACTCAACGTTGGCAGTCTAACACTTGAGCCACAGCTCTACTTCTGACTTTTTGTTGGATAACTGGAATTAAGAGTCTCTCAGAGGGAAAACAAGTTGGGAGGGGGAGGGCAATGGGGACCAAGACATGTGAAATGGTATCAATGTATGTGAATTAATGCACCGTCTATCTGGCAAATATCATGTAACCCTTTTATTAATTACAATAAAAAATATTTTTTAAAAAGTCTCTCAGATTTGTCTGCCTGGGCTGGCTTTGAACCTAAATCCTGAGGTCTCAGCCTCCTGATTGTTCATTTATTAAAAGCCAACGTTATTTCCTTTTCCCTTAAATCCAGGTTTGCTTTGTGATTTGATTTGACAGAGAAAATGACATTAGTAATGTTTGTGGAATGTTCCAGATCCAGGCTTATGTGGTAGCCTGACAATTTCTGCTCTCTCCTGTACAGCCCTAAAAAGAGTAGACTTAGACTAACTGAAGCCTCTTGTAAATGAAACTGGCCATATTGGACATTCATTTTTACTAGAAGCTCCAGTTATACCACAGTGGAAGAAGAGCCCAGACCAGTAGTCAGTTACCACCACTAGATAACAAGTGACATTTACCTGGAAGCATTCCTGATCCCTGTCCCCAAATAAGCCTTTTGTTTCCAGGTGGTCTTATCTTCTTGGCGCCCTGTTCACAGTTTAAAAATACTTTGTCTAGCCAGCAAGCCAGATGGCTTACACTTGTCATCCTCGTGACCTACTCAAGAGGCTGAGATATGAAGATCATAGATCAAAGCCAACTCAGGCAGAAAAATCCATGAAACTCATCTCCAATTAACCACCCAAAAATCCAGGAGTGTAAGTGTGGTTCAAGTGGTAGAGCAGTAGCAAAAAATCTAAGGGACAGCACTCAAACCCTGAGTTCAAATCCCAGTACAGGTATATACATACACACTCAGACAAAGACACAGAGTTCTAAAGGATTCAGTTATCGATGAGATGTTCATTCTGACAAGGTATAGGAGACACCAAAAACCAAGTACAAAGTGAAAATGTTCAAAATTACGTTTTGGTGGTGTCATTTCTTTGTGCAATTAGCAGCAGCAGCTCTTGCAGTGTTTCAGATTTGTGTCATAAATACACACACACACACACACACACCTTTTTTTGCCAGTCTTGGTGCTTGAACTCAGGGCCTGGGCACTGTTCTTGAGCTTTCTCAAGGCCAACACTCTACCACTTGAGCCACAGCGTCATTTCTAGCTTTTTCTGTGTGTGGTACTGAGGAATGAAACCCAGGGTTTTGTCCATACTAAACAAGCACTGTAACACTAGGTCTCGTTCCCAGCCCCTTAAAACAACAACAACAACAACAAAAACCACATCAAGAAAACAACTAGTACAAAATAAGTCAACCCGTGGTGGTCACGATAGTAAGGAAACACAGAAATGTATGTTTTTCTTGTATCTAGGCAACATCTGCATCATGAAGATGATCTCCCTATCCTACTTGTTAACTCATTTCTAGACACCAACCCAGGGCAGTCTTACCCAGATCACAGACTACTTGCTTCATTTCCACAGTAAAGTAGCCATCAAGGGTCACTATCCCTCATCCTTTCTTGACCTTTTAGGATGCTTCATGCTAGGTAAGTGCTCCACCACTGGCCTGTATACCTACACATCATACTTTTAAGACTGTTATTTTAGATCTTGACTTCTAAAAAAAATTTTTTTTTTTTTTTTTTTTTGCCAGTCCTGGGCTTGAGCTCAGGGCCTGAGCACTGTCCTTGGACTTTCTCAAGGCTAGAGCTCTACCACTTGAGCCTCAGCACCACTTCCGGCTTTTTTCTATGCATGTGGTACCGAGGAATCCAACCCGGGTCTTCATGCATGCTAGGCAAGCACTTTAACCACTAGGCTAAACTCCCGGCCCTTGACTTCTAAAATTTAACCCTTCCTCAATTGACACACACTGGTAATTACCGCAGTGAATCACTTACTAATATTAAAAAGGCACCATTAATTATAAACACCCAGGTCAGAAAGTGGCTTCGTGGTTAGACTTCGTGCCTAGCATGCACTAAGGTCTGGGTTTAATTCCTTGGTACCACATACACAAAAAAACCTAGAAAAGAAGTTGTGGCTTAAGTGGTACAGTGCTAGCCTTGAGAAAGCTCGAGGACAGTGCCTTGGCTCTGAATCCAAGCCACAGAACCGACCAAGTGTATATATACCCAAATCATGCTAATATTAGTTTGAGTAAGAACACTACTTTTGGCGTCCAAGATGTGTAATGCAAATAATTTGATAGAAATTAATTATGAAACACAAAGACAATAGAAATATAAGTTATTTATTAATCAATCCACTTACAAAGCAGGTGGCTTAATGCAAGCTTATTGACATCTTCACATATGATCCATGGGAACATGTCTTCCACATACAGACAGTGATAGTACTGACTGGATGCATTTGCAATCTGGGGCATAGTAAGCATATTTAAACAAATAAAATTCAGCTATCCTGTATATGAAAGTATCTTGATAATATGCATCCTGAAGTGGATTAAAACTTCCTCCAAAGGAGAAATGTTAGTATGTTAACTTAGCTTTATACTCTATATTATGCTGTAAATCTTAACTATAGATATTAAAAAATTTAAATCAGTGATCGACTCTTGGTAATGTCTGAAGTGGGATTCTATAATCATTAGCAACAGTAGGTTAACAGTATAATTTGTGCCTCACAGTATCTGCAGATTTATTGTTTTCAAGTTTAAGAGAGAAATAAAACAAGAGACATGTAGATTCAGCTGACTTTTATTTACCTTTAAACTAATAAAAATCCCTTAAAAGTGATCCCGGGACCTTTTCTACCAATGCATCGATACCTGCCAAATGACTGAAATTCTAAGTATTAACTGAATGTGATTACAAAATTAATGAAAGCAGATATCTTAACTACTCGTGCTTAGCAGGACTGAACAAAGTTCTACATGTCTTTTTCAATTTCCCTAAATTTTATTAAATCTGCATGTATATACAATTCAGCTAACTGAAATTAGTACTTAGTGTTCATCAAAGCTGTTTCACAGCAGCAAGAAAAAAAAGGTAACTCAATCAGGGAAATAAAAGTTCTAGATGATGTAGAAAAAGATAAATACAATCAGAACAGCAGTCTTAAATGTATTATATCAATATTCATCTCTATCTGCACTGTGCTGGAAGAAGGATACACCAAGAAAATTTCTATTGATCACTCTGTGACGTGAATACCACCCGCAGCTCACTGAGCACGGGATGTTACTGTCCCCAGCCTCAGGATGGTACTGAACTCAGAATTCATTGTAACTATACAGCAGCCATTTTGTCCTAATTAAGGAATGTCTTAATACACAATATCATTTTCGAGACAATCTTTATACATTAAACTAAAGTACATGATTGATTAAATTAAAGGTTAGTAATGGATAAAAAATTCATAATTCTCAAGACTTGGTACTAGGTAAAAAATAAAGACCACAATATTCTACTTACTAAAGCAGCTAATCTTGCCTGCAAGTTTAGGGTCACAAGCCCATAATGTGTGCAAAGAAATGCAATACAAGAAACCATGCAAAAATACAGTAAAATGATACAGGAAAATGTCAAATCTAGAAAGAAAAAAAAAAAAAGCTTTATAAATACATCAAAAGCAACTGTCTCCGTAAGGTGTAGGTCTCGCCTTGGATGTACCATATAGCAGAGCCAGCACTCTAAGTTCAATGCTTCCAAATCTACGCAGGTAAGCCATGCCATCTTTGGTTGACTGCAGTACCAGGAAGGATGAGAATGAGAGGGAGGGCAGGAGTCCTGAAGCACGGTGTCAACTTTCACTTGGCAGCTGGGCCTCAATGTCCACTCTGCATATGGGGCACTTCTTATTGGTAATCAACCACTGATCAACACACACTTGGTGGAAAAGGTGCATACATGGAAGGCGCCTGATAATGGCAAAGAAAACAAAGGCAAAATTAAGTTTGTGACAATGGCCTGTGGCATTTACTTTTAATCATCCATGTGATAATTCTGTCATGTTTTGAAGTTCCACATTAAATTAGTATTCTGAACAAAAAATTTGTGTGACCAAAATTGTCACAGCTGCAGAAACAAATTATATAGAATCTGAAAAACTGTAAAACAAGAATTAAACTAATAATTAAACTGGCAATTATTTTATTTTTCTTTTTGTTTTTTTTTTTTCTTGGTAAGTTGTTTTGCTTGGACTGATAATATACCAGAAATGGCAGCGTGTTTCCACAGACACATAGTATTAGAAACTTCTCTGTGAGTGGGGTTTGATTTCAGGGCCTTGTGCCTGCTAAACCAGCATTTTTTTTTTTAGGTTCAAGGCTTACTTATCAAATAAAAGTCTTGTAAGTCTGACAAAGGATGTTCAAGAAGGAATATCTAGTTACCTCACATCTTCACCTTCCTCTAAAATAGACAAACAGATAGTGCACTTTTCCTCTGTATCCTCCTCAGTGCCTTCTTCTCCATCTTGTTTGCAGTGCAGTTTCCTCTGTGAGAACCAATCAGTTGTTACCTTATTAGCAGAGATGACATTATTGAACAACTGAGTAAAGTCTGCATTTATTTAAAAACAAAACAAGACACAACACATACACATATTCACATACAATTTAAAGACTATCATGATTTAACAGGTGAATTAAAGGACTCTCAAGTATTAACACCTCTAATCATCAGCAACAACAACAAAAAATCAAATTCAACAGAAATGCTTGAGTCTGAAATCTATTATTATTTTTTTGGGTGCCCACTCTAGGGTTTGAACTTAGGGACTGGGTGCTACCCTGAACTTTTTGTAATGAAGGCTGGTGCTCTACCACTTGAACCACAGCTCCACTTCTAGCTTTCTGATGAGTAGCCCGGATTACCAGCATTAGTCACTGGTACCTGGTAAACTCTATCCCTTTTAAAACATGAAAAATACAAAGAACGATTCTCTCTATAGCATAAAGTACTGTTTCTTATAGGAACTTGTTTAAAATGTCCACTCTATAATTTCCAGATTATAATACAACACAAAAGATGAAAAGTAAAATGGGTACTAGCGGCTCATGCCTACAACCTTAGTACTGAAGAGACTGAAATTTGAGGATCACAGTTCAAAGCCAGCCCAGGCAGACAAAAGTGTAAAACTCTCATACCTAATTATCCACCAAAAAGCCAAAAGTGGAGCTGTGGCTCAAGTGGTAGATTGCTAGTTTAGAATGAAAAAGCTAAGGGACAGCACTCACGTCCTAAGTTCAAACCCCAGTACTAGCACAAGAAAAAAACAAAACAAAATAATGAAAGAAAGAGTATAAACCTTATAAACTAAATATCCATCAAAGTAAATGGCTAGGTGAAAATTTTGTGGAATTAACATACAGTATAACTCCAAATAATATATATATATATATATATATATATATATATATATATATATATATGCCAAACATGGTGATATACATCTGTGATCTGAGCACTCAAGGAGCTAAGAAAGGCTAGCCTGGACTACATATGAAGACTATCATAAAAAAGCTGGAAGTGGTTCTGTGGCTCAAAGGGTAGAGCTCCAGCCTTGAGAAAACCCAAAGACAGTACTCAGTCCCTGAGTACAAGCCAGAACTGTCAAAAAGGAAAAGAAAAGAAAAAGACCACTGAGTGGTACTGGTCAGAAAACAAACAAGAAAGAAGGAAAGGAAAGAAAAATGCTCATGAATATGGGGGGAAAAAAATGGAATAAACTGTTACTTTTCTAGTTTTTTTTTAAATACATATATATTCTACAACACACAAAATATCTGAAAAAAATAAGCTATACTTTTAGCAAGAAAGAGGGATTTTTAGATTAAGAAATTTCAGAGAACATATTTTCATTTTTCTGATGATTTTTAAAGCACATTTGGGTTTTGTTTTGCTTTGTTTTCTGGGTTTTTTGTTTTGTTTTGCTTTGCTTTGCTAGTCCTGGGCTTAAACTCAGAGACTGGGTGCTGTTCCTAACCTTTTTCATTCAAAGCGAGTGTTCTATCACTTTGGGCCAAATCACTACTTCAGTTTCCAGGAGGAGATAAGAGTCTCATGGACTTTCCTGTCCAGCCTGGCTTTAAAACAATCCTCAGATCTCAGCCACCTGAGTAGCTAGGATTATAGGTGTGAGCCACTGGCAGCCAGCTCATTTGTGTTGTTTCAATAATAAGGCGGCTATTAAATATCTGTAATACTGAATTCTGTAACAATTCATAAGCTTCAGAGAAAACACTTACCTTTTTGTATTTATGTGGATATGTACATCTTTCAATTGTTCCCTGGGATGCGCCTCGATTGACATTTCCTAATCTTTCTTCCAAATGAATCAGTTCCTAGAAGTGAAGAGCATCTAGTGTTAAGAGCCACGGTATTATACCTTGACAAGAGCTGTCAGCGTGAAAAAAAACAGAAACCCCAAACCAAGAAAACTTACTTGTAAACCTACAAGTTTGTGGAAAAACAAAAAACAAAAACCACTCTATTGCTATGTAAGCGGAATGTTTATTTGTTGCTATGTATCTACTGGTATGTGTGCAGTACTGGAATTTGAATTCAGGGCCTTACACTTTCCAGGCAGGTACTTGAATTATATTCCCAGTCCATTAAATAACTTTATATAATTTTTGGTAACAGTATAGTAAGGCAAGTAAAAATATATTTTAGACTTTTTTTTTCTCAGTCAATTGAGGTAGGGTGGAGGCATGGCTCAGTTGGTAGAGCCCCAGCCAATGAGCAAAACCATCAGGTTCTAAGTTCGAGTCCAGATCTCAGACAAATAAAAAAAAAGAAGAAATTAGGAAAATAGCATCATTACATGGCAGTATGTTAAGTCTCTAAGACCTAGAAACAATGTCAGGAAAGCAGATATTTTACTGCTTTCTGACTCCCGGGCAGTAACTACCACAGTGTATATAAACTAACAGTGTACACAAACTATACGCTCTCTACACTAAGGGGATGATGGTGAATGGGTCATTTGTCTTAGTACATACCTCAAAATTGCCCCTGAAAGGACCTCTGAATGAAGTTCCATCCAAACCTGATGAAATGTAACGTATATGAGGATAGCCTGCCATGTCAGGAACCTATGTGTAATACAAGACAGACTACATCAGTTCAGAAAGACTTCATTCAACTTGTAAAATTCAACTTTAATAACGTAACATCACTCCAACTAAGTGTACTGCTACAGGGTTAAGTTCTTCTTAAAATATGAACCTTATAACTCTTCAAATATAGTCAGAAGAATTAAAAGAAAAAAAAAACTAGCTGTTTGCTAATCAATTAAAAACAATTTTCCAACAAAATTTAACTGTAAGGTAAGATTTTTGTACCTCTTCCTCTGGCTTCCTCACAGCAAAATAAATTCTACTTATCTATCTGCCCACTTTTAAAGTTCTGTCCATGAAAGGCTGGGTTTTGTTTGTTCATTGTGTGTGTATGTGTGTGTGCTGGTCCTAGGGCTTAAAACTCAGGGACTGGGCTCTGTCCCTGAGTTATTTCCTTGAAGCTAGTGTTCAACCATTTGAGCCATATCTCCACTTTGGCTTTTTGCTGGTTAATTGGAGATAAGAATTTCATGGGCTGGTTTCAAGCCACAATCCTCAGGTCTCAGCCTCCCGAGTAGCTAAGACTTCATGAATCACCAGTGCTCTTGTCAAAATCCATGAAAGTCTTAACAGAGTTTTCTAATTTTTTTATTATGTACATTAATAATGCTTATCATTTTCAGATTCCAGTATCTGTACACTGTCCCACAGGCCAAAATTTATATGTAATCCCAAATCAATATTTGTGCTTGCAGAGTTACTTGTGGATGTGCACAGAGTGGTCAAAATTTTGTATGGCCAACATGTATCTTCCTAGCTCCAGTCAAACAAGGCTCAGCTTTCTTGTTTCAGTTTACTTTATAAAGAAGAATCTCACATTTTTGTCTTTTTGCTTGGCATTACTTAAAATGACACCAGAAGAAAATGGAGAAAAGTAAAGGAAGGGGTAATGGTGATCAGTAGTACTGTGCTCAATACTGGACTAATGCGATTTTAACCCCTTTTACAACTCCCTCAAAATAACCATTCAAAAAATGACCCCAAGAATGGTTCCCAAATACAATCTAGTTTTCCTAAGCCAAGAAGAATTTGAAGAAAATAAGTAAGTTTTGATCAGTAGTGTTGGCTATATAAAACAGAAGCACACATAAAACCAGGTTTCATACAGATCCTCAGTCCAGTTCTATATTAGCTAACTCAGTGTCTGAAATAACTACTGTGAATATTGCAAGTTAACTTAATTAGGAAAAGGGGATTACAGGATAGATTACTATTCTTCCTATTCCTCCTTTTTCATCAGTACTGTGAACTCCAGTCCTTGTGTTTACTAGCAGACATTCATAACTGAGCCACAACTCCAGCTCTGATTTTGGTTAGTTACTTCTGAAACCAGTTTAGCACACTGCCTAGGGATGTTCCTGAGCTACATTCACCTTTTAGGCTTCCTTGTAGCTAGAATAACAGCAGCCACTGCCACATCTAGATCTTCCTTAAGCAAGTGTGTCTTGCCAGGTGCTGGTGGCTCATGCCTATAATCCTAGCTACTCAGGAAGCTGAGATCTGAGAACCACAGTTTAAAGCCAACCTGGCAGCAAAGTCTATGAGACTCTTCAATTAACAACCAGAAAAACTAAAGTGGTGCTGTGGCTCAAAGTGATAAGAGTGCTAGCTTTGAGTGAAAAAGCTCAGGCCCAGTGCCCTGACCCTAAATTCAAAATCCACAATTAAAAAAAAAAAAAAAAAGGAAGTGTGTCTCTAAATTTTCTTTCTGCCTGGAATCTCCTTAAACCATGATCTCAATAGTCTCAACCTTTTAAATAGCTATGATGGTGTGAACTACTGGTACCCAACCCATTTTTCAATGTTTGTTTTCAATTGGTCAAGGAGCTTGAACTCAGAGCCTAGGTGATCTCTCTGAGTTCTTTTTGTTCAAGACTTTGAACCACTTTGAGCCACTGCACCACTTTGGGATTTCTGGGAGTTAATTGGAGAAAAGAGTCTCACAGGTACTTGGCTGTCTGGGCTGGTTTTGATCCTCAGATCTCAGCCTCTTGAGTAGCTAGGATTACAGGCATGAGCCATCAATGCCTGGAACTTCATGTTTATAGATAAATTTCCAACATTACTTTTTAATCTGCCTCTACTGACATGAAAACTACTTCTAGCAGATGTAGTTTATACTTATAAACGAAGGGCCATGCTTGCCTAGCAGTCCTCAGTACCACATACATAGAAAAAGCCAGAAGTGCTGGCACAGATGCTCATGCCTGTAATCCTAGCTACTCAGGAGGTTGAGATCTGAGGATCAAGGTTCAAAGCCAGACTGGGCACAAAAGAACCTGAGACTGATCTCCAATTAATCTCTAGAAAATGGGAAGTGGGGCTTGGCCCAAGGCAAGGGTAGGGCGGGTAGCCTTGAGGGAAGAGCTCAGGGACAACGCCCAGGCCCAGAGATGGTGGCCAGGTCAAGTTAAAAAAAAAGAAAAACAAAAAGCCAGAAGTAGCACTGTGGCTCAAGTGGTAGAGCTCTAGCCTTGAGAACTTGAAAAAGTACTCAGGCCACAAGTTTAAGGCCCAGGACAGGGAAACAAAACAAAACAAAAAACCCTTATAATTTTACTGTTATTATTAAGGTGTTACAGAGTAAACAATAACTTTTTTCTTTTTTGGCCAGTCCTGGGGCTCAAACTCAGGGTCTGGGCACTGTTTTTGGACACTTTTTTTTTTTTTGGTGGATCCTGGGGCTTGAACTCGGCCTGGGCACTGTCTCCCTGAGCTTTTCAGCTCAAGGCTACCTCCCTACCCTTGAGTCAAGCCCCACTTCTCATTTTCTAGATGTTAATTGGAAATAATGAGTCTCAGGTCCTTTTCTGCTTGGGCTGGCTTTGAACCTTGATCCTCAGATCTCAAGCCTCGCAAGTAGCTAGGATTATCACCTCGCTTGGCTACTTGGACACTTTTTGCTCAAGGCTAGCGCTCTGCCACTTGAGCCACCATGCTGTTTCTGGATTCTTCTCTTTGCTACCGAGGACTCGAACCCAGGGCTTCGTGCATGTTATGCAAGCATTCCACAACTAAGCCATGCTCTTGGCCCCGCTATCTAGACCAACTTCTAACGAACAAGAGAAATTCTGAAGTTCCCTTAAGACCTTAGTAACTAATATGCCGAGGGATTTTCATAAGGCATTTAACTTTAAAAGCATGTAAGAAGCGAGAGAATTGCATACCATTAAGGGAAGGGCTCCTAGCTGCAGGTGGTGCAGTCGAGGAGGGGCATGGTAGTGGGCCAAATGAGGGTGCAGCGCTCCCGGTGTGTACGTGGCTGCTGTCACGCCAGCTTCAATTCCCAGTTCCCTGAGAAAGGATGACAATAGGTCAATTCTGCATTCTCCTTATACGAGTGTTGTCAACATAAGGGAGAGTGTGCTTACATTTTCAGAAATAAAGTCTCTTAACTTATAGAGTTGAGAAAAATACAATTTAGTAAAAAAAAAAAATACTAACAATTTCAAATCTACATCAGAAAATAAAAGCTTAAAAAATTCAATTTTGTGACCAAATAGAAGATAACATTTGTACATGGTTTCATATATCACAAAAGAAGGAAACTCCCTGGCTCCTCCAACCTCTCCTATCTAAATGATTGGCTCCCGAGGAGAATATAAAACAGTTTACTCTGCTGCTGTATGTGAGAGCTACAGATGTTTCCAGGAATTCTGTTTGTTGGAATGGATGCTATCTATGTGTTGTTAGCATCCAGGATAATTAGAATGGCAAATTCTTCTATATCATATAAAGTAATGCTAAACAATATTTTGGAAAAGCTAAAACAGGCACACGCAAAAATCCTCATTCATTTATTCTGATTTTATATTCTGCCACAAAGGTCAATGTAGCTCAAGATCTCAATGACTGCCTATACACAACAGATTCAGTAGGAAAATTTAATGCAATGTATTTCCATTTCTTTAGGACATAAAAGCCTAAGAATACAGGCTACAGGGGGCAGGTGTGTGGCCTAGCGGTAGACTGATTGTCTAGCTTGCACAATGCTCTGGGTTCAATTCCTTGGTAGCATATACACAGAAAAATCTGAAAGAGGCACTGTGGCTCAAGTGGCAGAGCACTAGCCTTGAACAAAACTGTCCAGGGACAGTGACCAGGCAGAATACAGGCTACATTGTTCTTTAGATGATAGAGGTTGCAGAAAGAGTAGAAAAAGCAGCTGGGAAATGTAGAATCAGATAAATGAGTTAACTTCAGGGAGATTTTAGTCAGCAAGTACTAAATTTCAGTTAGATAAAATAAATTCTACTGTTTTACTGCGCAACATGATGGCTATTGCTATTAGTAAATGGTACAGTTCAAAAATAAATAAATAAATAAATAAATAAATGGTACAGTTCAAAATCAGTAGAGCCAAGCCAGGTGCAGTGGCTCATTCCTAGAATCCTAGCTACTCAGGAGACTGAGATCTGAAGATCGCAGTTCAAAGCCAGCCTGGGCACAAAAGGACCTGAAACTCTTATCTCTCACCAACCACTGGAAAACTGGAAGTGGTGCTATGGCTCCAGGGGTAGGGTGGTAGCTATGAGCTGAAGAGCTCAGAAACAATGCCTAGGCCCAGAGTTCAAGCCCCAAGACCACAAAAATAAATAAATAAATGAATGAATGAATGAATGAATGAATGACCGACCAGAGAGAAGCCAATACTAGAGATGGGGTTCAAGAGGGAGAAGTTTGGAATTCAAGCCCAAAAACCAGCACAAAAAATAAATTTGAAAATTTTCCAGTCAAAATGAAGATTTAAAATTTTGTCACCTCAAAGAACCAATAAATATCTGAAGGGTTGGATATGCTGCCAGCAAGAGCTAGTGTACACTGTAGAAGTACATACGTGTGTGTGTGTGTGTGTGTGTGTGTGTGTGTGTGTGTGTGTGTGTGTATGGACTCATTATATCACATCCAATGCACACTATATTAATCTGTCATTTCTTTTTTTTTTTTTTTCTTGCCAGTCCTGGGCTTGAGCTCAGGGCCTGAGCACTGTCCTTGGATTTTCTCAAGGTTAGAGCTCTACCACTTGAGCCTCAGCACCACTTCCAGCTTTTTTCTATGTATGTGGTACCAAGGAATCAAACCTGGGCCTTTGTGCATGCTAGGCAAGCACTTTAACCACTAGGCCAAACTCCCGGCCCCAAATCTGTCATTTTAAAATGGAATAAAACTTAAGGAAACTCTACCCCTGCTTGAGGTGATTCCCTACTAGAGAACTGAGGCTCCTATTTTTTCTGGGGACCTCAGGCTGCCTCATAGCAGGGAGGGTGAGGGAAGTGGAGGGAAGAGTTTCTTCACAGGGCGTGAACTTGTGTATGGCACATTCCTCTCTACAAAGAACTGCTTCTCATAGTATTATCACAATGAAAAGAGCATTGAAATACACAAGATACTGACCAAGCAGATCTCTCCGGAGCCTGACGAGGATGTGAGGACATGGTCTGAGGCACGTGAATATGGTGCCCATGACCATAGTTCGGGTGCATCCTGTGGGGATGGGGTGGGGGCCGTTCATGTGCCCGCCTGGAAACACAGAACACAAAAAGACCACTGGAAATAAGTGAAGAATTGGTTATTTCTTAATGTATCAATCATTCTAGTGTTAGTACAATGACTATCTACACACTAGCTTTAAAGTTAATTTTGTAGCAAGAAATTAAAAGCACGCATTATAAAAATCATTTCATAGCAATCTATGAAAACAAATACATTAATAACTGGTAATAAATCAAGAGCCTATAACCTCCCCCACAAATTCCCATTTATCCCAGTATCTCAAATGGACATATCATCCTGGTAACACATAAATTTTATAAAGCTTTACAAGAGATATTTTAATTAGAATAACGGAAATTGAATAAAAATAAAAATTGTAAATATTTAATGTTCTAATATCACAACAAAAACAAGTTTATTTTATATGCATATAATAAAGCAAGAAAATGGAACTCATATTTTCCTCACTCCTTTCACTCTCAACCATTTTGACACTGAAGTCACCATATTAGCTGGGCACTAGTACTAGCTACTTAGGAGGCTGAGATCTGAGAATCCCATTTCAAAGCCAGCTCTGGTGGACAAATCCTAGAGATTCCTTTTCTTTTTCTTTCTTTTTTTTTTTTTTTGGAGGAGGGGGTGGGTCATGGGGCTTGAACTTGGCCTGGGTGCTGTCCCTGAGCAATTCAGCTCAAGGCTACCACCCTACTCTTGAGCCAATCCCCACTTCCCATTTTCTAGAGGTTAATTGGAGATAAGAGTCTCAGGTCCTTTTGTGCCCAGTCTGGCTTTGAACCATAATCCTCAGATCTTGGTCTCCTGAGTAGGTAGGATTACAGGCATGAGCCACCATGCCCATGCCCATTTCTGTGCCCACTCTCAGAATTTTATAGTCAAATACTTTTCAATTCATTTCTAACCCTTTGTCAATTTTATTTTATAGTATAGAGCTGTTTACTTGTCAACTTTCTATATTTAAGAGTTATTGTTGGGGTGCGAAGTTTGGCCTAGTTGTAGACTGCTTGCCCACCATGCACAAAGACCCAGTCGGGTTTAATTCCTTGGTACCACATATATAGAAAAAAGCCAGAAGTGGTGCTGAGTCTCAAGTGGTAGAGCTCTAGCCTTGAGAAAGTCCAAGGACAGTGCTCAGGTCCTGAGCTCAAGCCCAGGTCTGGCAAAGATATGTTATTGTTGGGCCAGGAGTGTAGCCTAGTGATAGAGTGCTCACCTAGCATGCATGATGCCCTGGGTTCCATTCCTTAGTACCACATACACAGAAAAGGCCAAAAATGGCACTGTGCCTCAGGTGGTAGAGCACTAGCCTTGAGCAAAAATGTGTCCAAAGACAGTGCCCAGGCCCGGAGTTCAAAGCCCAAGACTATCAAAAAAAGTTTTTGTTCAGAATGTCATTAGTAGCCAGGTGAATATTCTGGATAAAACCTTAATGTATTTAACCAAAGGAAGAACTTACACAAATACTAGACCACTGATTACATTAAGAAATTTCATAAACATTTTACGTAAAAAGTACATTTGGGGGGAATTGGAATATAGCTCAGTGGAGAAGTTGCCTAGCAAGTGTAACGTCCTGTTTGATCCCCAGTATCAAAAAACAAAACCAAAATCTCCTATCCAAAAAAAAGTTTAAAAAATGGGGACCAAGACATGAGAAAGGGTATCAATGTTTGTGAAGTAATGCGCCTTCTATCTGGTGAATATAATGTAACCCTTCTATTAATTACAATTTTAAAAATCTATGAAAAAAATAGTTTTAAAGAAAGACAAACACTACATTTTTTTCATCTTTTCAATCACATAAGATCTCTGGTATGTAACTGCCTATCATGTAGAAACAGCCAGATGAAAAATGATCAAAGGGACCTGATTTCTAATAAAATTTTATAGGGCTTTGTCCATGCTAGACAAGCACTCCACCCCTAAACCATGCTCCCAGCCCCACTTGTACAGTCCTAAACATGTCATAGTATTTTTTTGGTTTTGGTGCTGATACTGGAGGTTAGAATTCAGGACCTACATGCTGTCCTAATATTAGCTTTTTCACTCAAGACCAGCCCTATACTACTTGAAGCACATCTCTATTTGGGGTTTTTTGGTGGTTAACTGGACATAAGATTCTTACTTACAGACCTTGCTGCCCTGGCTAGCTTCAAACCATAATCCTCAGATCTCAGTCATCTGAGAAGCTGGGGTGACAATGACCAACAGAAGCAAAAGGGAACGCAAGCTCTGTACTCTTTGCAGAGACATGATACATACGTTGGATGCTGCATCAGCCTCCTCCTCTGGACTTCCATCCGCTGCATCACTTCATGAGGGTGCAGTCTCTGTGCCGGAGGAGCTGGGGCAGGGAGATGGTGTGAGATGGGCTGGTGCGGAGGAGGAAGGTGTTGAGGGATTGGGGCAGCTGTACTGGACAAATGAGTTGGGGGTGGGGGTGCCACAGGATGAGATGTCGCATGAGAAGATATCTGAGAGTGGAAGGCATGGACAGGGTGAGGAATAACATAATCCACGGGGGGTGGAGGCTGTGTCTGAGGAGGGGGATTTCCATGAGAATGGGGGCAGGCTGAAGCTTGATGGTGGAGTGGTCTTGTCAAAGAAGCATCTGCAAGAAAAAAATAGTCTAGATCAATACGTGTAATTTTACTTCATTCCCAGGGTTACATTGTAAGTGGCATCAAAACTTTCTGAAAAATCCTCACTGATTAAAAATTGAAACATCTGTGTGAACCATTCCTCAGTGGTGTCTTTCATATACATGTATATACATACATACACATGCTCAGAGCCTATTTTTGTAACATAAAATCCTGTTAGGAGGGATGGGTCTGAAAGATCAATTTAGATTCAGAATACCCTTCCCAAAGGCTGTCATCATACTTCCATCAACAGTACATAGCAATGCATTCTTTCTCACACAAGATCACCAAATGTTTTTAAGAACCATGCCGGGTGGGTGCGGTGGCTCATACTTATAATCCTAGCTACTCAGGAGGCTAGGATCTGAGGTTCAAGGTTCAAAGCCAGGATGAGCACTAAAGTCCCTAAAGTGCGTGAGACTCTTATCTCCAATTAACCACTAGGCTCAGGAGCTAGGGCCATAGCCTTGAGCTGAAGAGCACAAGGACAACGCTCAGGCCCAGAGTTCAAGCCCCGACCAAAAAAAAAAAAAAACTAAGTATGCTAGTGCATGCTTCTAATCTAAGAACTTGGGAAGGGGAGACAGGAGAACCATACAAATGACCAGACTGTCAAAGACCTCCTCCTAAAGCCCAACTTAAATATATATGTATATAAATCTGAGAAGAATCTCTTATCAATGACTTACATCTCTTCTCAGAATCATCTATTTGTATCCTTAGCCTATTGTGTTCTTCACCTTTTGCTTGCTGGTTTGTAAGTACATGCAAAAGCTCTGCTATAACAGGTAAACACTTTTCTACACTGTTTCATTTTTTGTAACACCCAAATTTTCACTTTTCTGCATTCAAATGTACGCTATAGATATAGCACACAGAGAGAGCAGCTATCCAGTAAGTGTAAGGCCCTGGTCACCTCTCACCAATCCAACAACAACAAATAAGATTGGCTTTAGTGTTTTTTTGTTTTTTCTGGGGGGAAGGGGCTGTTTACTTTTTGATGGTATCAAGGGTTAAACTTAGGGCCTTGCACTCAGTAGGCAAGCACTGTACTGTGTGAGCCATGTCCCAGTCCTATGATTTGTTGTTTTCTGACATGGAATCTTGCAATGTGAGATGTTTCTATCCCAGGCTGGCCTCAAATCTGCAATCCTCTCACTGCAGCCTCCTGAATGCTGGGATTACACGTGTCTGTAACTACTATATCCAGCTTCCTTATAAATTGACAAACACCTTACTTTTCTTCACGACTTCTTAGCTAACGTTAGCCATGCCAAAAACTAACTGGGCAGAATTACTCTTTTCTTAAGCTCCTATCTCCCCTGGATCCATTTTGTTTCCCCATGCTATATTAAGATGAGGCAGCTGTGGCTAGGAGCACAATTCATGTACCAGAGTATTTGCCTAGCAAGGATGAATCCCTGAACTCAACCCCTAGTCCTGCAAAGTCTCCTTGATTTTAATCTAAAATTAATTCTACTGGGCAATATTCTTGGTAGTCTGGCATAGAGCTATAGTTATTTTCTACTTTCTTGTAGAATTTTCTTCAAGTTTTAACTACACAGATTCATTCAGAAGCAGTCCAGACAATAAAATCTTAAAAAGTTTGTTACAAAATCTTTCTACTTATTTAATCTTTAGCTCCTTTTGGGGGGGAGGGTAACAAGAGCATGAAAATTAGAGCCCTGCACTCCCCCTTTGGGCTCTCTATCAGTTGACCCACACCTCCAATCTGACATACCGTTGGTTTATGGGAGGTGGAATCCCAAGGACTTTACTGAGCAATCTGGATCCTCAGATCTTAGCTTTTTTTTTTTTCTTTTTTCTTTTTTTTTGGGGGGAGGGGGGGTAAGGTCATGGGGCTTGAACTCAGCCAGGGCACTGTGCCTGAGCTCTTCAGCTCAAGGCTACCACCCTTACCCTTGAGCCAAGCCCCACTTCCCATTTTTTAGAGGTTAATTGGAGATAAAGAGTCTCAGGTCCTTTTGTGCCCAGACTGGCTTTGAATCTTGATCCTCAGATCTCAGCCTCCTGAGTAGCTATTATTATAGGCATGAGCCACAGCACCCAGCAGATCTCAGCTACTTGAGCAGCTAGGACTATAGGCACAAGTCATCAGTGCCTACTAGCGAACGCTTTAACTCATTGTCCATTTAAACAAAACACAATTGCTGCTGATATAGAAGAGCAGCATATTCTGCATTTTCATCAACCATTTCTATTCCTTGTCAGTTTTTGTAAGAAGTAGGAAGTTTTCCAAATATTACTCATAAATTAGCAAAAAATATAATTTTAAATGCTTTGAAATTGTTTCTTTAAAGTTCAACATGCCACACATAGATGCAATATTGTATTCCTTTAGTCTCATGGTTTGCAGTGAATGATTAATAAGCAATAACTAATAATAAGTAGCCTTTGCCATGCAAAGGGTAGAATACACCTTATACTCCCATCATTTAAAAAACTGAAGCACTAAAATCACAAGTCCTGGGTCAGCCAGAACTCTCTCTTTATATAGAAACTATGACTTAACTATCATCCCCAAACATCAGAAACAAACCAACTTTATTTTTCTATCTTACACTAGTAAAAGGGCACTAGCACTTTAAAAGGATAAATGTGTGTGTGTGTGTGTGTGTGTGTGTGTGTGTGTGTGTGTGTGTATTTTTTTTTTGCCGGTCCTGGGGCTTGAACTCAGGGCTTGGGTTTTCTCAAAGCTACCATTCTACCACTTGAACCACAGCATCACTTCTGGCTTTTTCTATGTATGTAGTACCAAGGAATCAAACCCAGAGCCTCATGCATGATAGGTAGGCACTCTGCTACTAGGCCATGCTCTGAGGCCCCCCAGAAATTTTAATATCATTTCAAGTAGAGTTTTATTACTTCATCAAGACCACACACAATGCAAAAAACTTCACAATGTACAGACTATCAGGGATACCGCTAGTTTGCCAATGGCATGGGGCACTTGGAGAAAGAGTGAATACTTTAGTTGGGTGCCTGTGGCTCATGCCTATGATCCTAACTACTCAAAAGGCTGAGATCTGAGGATAATGGTAGTCAGTCTGTCTGTCTCTCTTTCTCTCTTTGCCAGTCTTGGGGATTGAACTCAGGAGCTGGGCAAGGACCTTGAACTTCTTTTGCTCAAGGATGGCACTTTAGCCACAGTGCCACTACCAGCTTTTTCTGTTTATGTGGTACTGAGGAATTGAACCCCGGCCTTCATGCAAGCTATGCAAGCACTCCATCACTAAGCCACATTCCCAGTTTTGTAAGACTGTAAACTCATTGGAGTTTATAGTCAGAAACTACTCAGAAAAAGCTGGGAGTGAACATGACACTTGAAATGATAATCAATGTTAATAAAATCTAAAAATAAGAAAAGAAAAGAAAGCGGGGGTGTGGCACTATGGCTCAAGTGGTAGAGTGCTAGCCTCGAGTACAAAGAAGCTCAAGGACCTCAGTCTCTGAGTTCAAGGCCCAGGATGGACCAAAAAAAAAAAAAAATACACACACACACACACACACACACACACACACACACCAGGATTTGTTTCATTTTTGAACTCATTTTTTAACTCATTTTTGACCTTTACTATACACCAGCTTTACCTCACTACAACTTCAATGACGAAGGGTTTCAGAACTCTATTTCACATGTGAATGAAAAAGCAATTTGGGAAAGGGGTTCCTATGCATATGTATTTTTAAAAACTTAGGAAATCAGGTTTAGAACATGGTTATGACTCAAACTTTTTCTAATATAAGGGAATACAATTCAAATTTCCTACCTTCATTCTCATTCACAGACCCCCAATGAGGAGTATAAACTGGTGCAACCCCTTGGAGAGAAATTTAACAATATTTACTTGAAAGTTTATTTCTTTGACACAACAATCTCACTTGTAGGAAGTTATCCTATAGTTAAAACTCAAACAACTACAAGCAATCTAAATGCTCATCAACACAAGACTCATTTAATATACAGTGGAGTATTATGTAAATGTTAAAAAAAATCAGTAAGGGGAGAACTTGAAACAACAAATAATAGTGGGCTGAATTTATATGTTAATCAACATAGGTGAAAAAAACCAATGTACTATTAAAGTTAAAAAAGAAAACAAGATGCAGAGTATTATGTGCAACATGGCTCTTTTTTTTTTTTTAAGGCTGGGTATGCATTTACAAAGGAAATTTCTCAAAGTTTTTACAATAAGCTGAAAAGGAGTTGCTACCTGTAAGTAGGATTAGTGAAGTGGGGAGATGAGGCTTTTAACTTCTCATTTTACAATATTTTTCAAGTTTGAACTTTTTGAAATGTACATGAAACACTTTAATGATAAAAGTCCAAACCATTTTTATTAGAATATTAGAATAATTTTATAATTTTTTAGCCTTTATTTCTAAAGGAGGATAGAATACCATACACATTAAATTCTGAACAAAAGAGAATCAATCAAAAATAAACAGCAACAATATTACAAAACAGCTTGTGTAACAATTCAATGATAATGCAAATAATTTGCCCACTGGCCAATGCTTAGCAAAACCTAATGTGTTTCTAATCTATTTCCCAACTTGTATTTCCTATTTTAATTTGTATTATTAAGAAGCCAAATAATGTACCACCATTTTCATTATACAAACTCTGGGCTGACTCCAGTTTTGTCTACAGGACGTAGATATTTGGAATCATTGGAGTAGAAGATGGAATTTAAAATAGATAATTGAAATTACCTACTGCACAAAAGACAAATAAATTTCCCTGTCAATTTCCTGGCTTATGTAAATTTACAGTAGTTTTTCATCAAAATATGCATGAAGGTATTAAGTATATATTATGTATTAATTAGCTTATAACTGAACAAAGTTGTAAATATGTTATATAGCCCAAGGTTGCTTATAATTTCTTAAGATATCTAATAGATTCCAATTTCTTTAGAAAAGTTCTGCCTTGTTCTATGGTAAATGCCTTCAACAAATGGATATACTAAAAATCTCTCATCAATTGGCAAAGCATTCTATCAAGGAATCTCTTATGTTTCAGGTAACCATTTGAGAATTCTTAAACAAAACTCACTTTACTAAACTTCCACACATCTTCAGATACGCCCAAAAATTAAATTTCAATCCCATAAAACTTCCTTTTAAAATAATCTTAAGTATCATTTAATGCACCTAAATTTCATAGATATTAAACATAGGAAAAATACATCCTACTCTTAAGCCAAGTAAGCACTAAAAATGTATGAAATCAGGAGTAATGAAAGTTAATTTCAGAGAGGAATGAACAACCTACAATGCTTCACTACAGGGTTCTAGGTTCTTGACTCATTAAATTTATACTTACAAGGAGGTGGCATATAATGCCGACATGATGAGAGAGAGGGCTGAGGAGGGGGCTGGGGCTGGGGCTGAGCAACCATGCTTGATCCGTAACCATCTAGCGATAATGGCTGGCTTGGGGCAGCAGCAGCAGCCTGGTGGCCAAAGATTGCAGCCCGGGAGGAAGAAACAGGGCAGCAGGGGTCAAATGCAGAGGCGCCGTGAAAGCCACCACTCCCATGACTTCTGATGCCACTGCTGCTGAGGTCTACTGGCAATGCCTGCTAAATAAGGAGGAACTGCATTTTATCTTCTTCATGATTCATCTATATGTTCACTCAGGTTATAACAGAGGCACTCCTAGAAAAATAACATCTTCAAATTGCCTGAAAATGTGGTTCTTAGTATGCAGACCTATTGAACACCAAAACAACAACAAAACAGCTTGGAATTGTTAAAATTGTAGTGGATTGATACTAAACTACCAAAATCCTAGAATTATGTTTTAAAGTCAACCTTAAGATCATAAAGAATAAACAAATGCTAACACATTATTTAATGTCATATTATCTACATTAACTATAATTTACAATGAGAGAAGTAAACTTTTATCTACATTTTATTTTATTTTTGCCAGTCCTGGGCTTGAGCTCAGGGCCTGAGCACTGTCCTCGGACTTTCTCAAGGCTAGAGCTCTATCACTTGAGCCTCAGTACAAGTTCCAGCTTTTTTTCCTATGCATATGGTACCGAGGAATTGAACCCGGGTCTCCGCGCATGCTAGGCAAACACTCTACCACTAGGCCAAATTCCTGGCCCTCATTATCTACATTTTACAATGAGAAAAGGAAACTTTTAAATCAATTATAAAATTCTCCTTTACTCCAAAATCAAACCAATAATTTAGGACTCCTTAGAAAGCAAATGATCACCACTGAAAATGCTGAAGGTCTAAGATAAACTTATTTGTCCCAAGTTTTTAAACTGTTATCACAGATATTCAACCAAAATTTTAATAGTAAAAGCAAATCTATGTTATTCAAAACCGAATAAAACAAAAGCAAAGGGCTTAAGATTACCCAGGCTAAATAATGAATTATCTTTACTTAAGAAGTAGAATTTACATCAATGATTTCTTGACTTATAAATATGATTGGGGGAAAGCACAATTGGAAAATTAAACTCAGTCTGCCACTGAGTTTGCCACTTGAGCTCTTTAGCTAAAGGCTACCACCCTACCCGAGGAGCCACTGTACCACTTCTGGTTTTCTTGAGGTTAACTGGAGGTAAGAGTCTCGGGTCCTTTTTTACCTGGGCTGGTGTTGAACCTTGATCCTCAGATCTCAGCGTCCTCAGTAGCTAGGACTACAGGCGTGAGCCACCACTCCAGCTCTTAAAGATAATTTTTGTTTTTTTATAGGTCATGGGGCTTGAGTCATACAACATCTGTATAACCATGAAACCTCAGCATCTTTAATTCCTCAGCTTCTCACTGTCTCCAAACAGGTCTCAAGTAGAGTTCTATAAAGCTCTCCCATGAGCAAGCATCTCATGTAAATATGGAAGTTTATACAAGTCTCAAACTATTCTCTGTTCACCTTCATATACATCATCACCACAGAATATCTGGGACCCTGCTGATTTTTCTCAAGTTTTATTTGATTCTCAAGTTTTACCTATTTAGAGATGTATAAACATGTTACACTTTTTTTACACTAGGAAAAAATATTCTAGGGGCCACAAGTTTGGCCTAGCGGTAGAGTGCTCACCTAGCATACACAAAGGCCTGGGGGTTTGAGTCCTCCGTACCACACACATAGAAAAAGCTAGAAGCTGGGCGCAGTGGCTCACACCTATACTCCTAGCTACTTAGCAGGCTAAGATCTGAGAATCTCAGTTAAAAGCCAGCCCCGGCACTAAAAGTCCCTGAGACTCTTACCTCCAATTAACCACCAAAAAAACAGAAGTGGTACTGTGACTCAAGGGATAGGGAAATAGCCTTGAATTGAAGAGCTCAGAGACAGCGCCCAGGCACAGAGTTCAAGCCCTATAATCAAACAAAAAAAAGAAGAAGAAAAAGCTGGAAATGGTGCTGTGGCTCAAGTGGTAAAGCTCCAGCCTTGAGAAAGTCCAAGGACAGTGCTCAGGCCGAGTTTACGATCTAGGACTGGAGAAAAAAAAATATTTTACATATATATATATATATATATATATGGAGATATTATATATATATTAAAAATTAAGTGGCTCAGGCAGAAAGGAATATACACAATTGCTCTCTCAAGCCAAATCTATTTCTAATTCACCAACAGAATATCCTGTATGATTCATCTATTGAGAGCTGTTTAACCAATGTAAGGTAAGAGGGCACACCCACTACATTTTCCAAACAGTTCTTATAATAACTCTTTTCTATTCACAGTTCTAGCAAGATGAGGTTTGGAGAAATGGGGGTGAGTAAGATGGAAGGGGTGATACTGACCAAGACACACAATGCTCATTTAAAAAAAAAAAGATGTACAACAGCTTTCAATTCAACACAACTACCTAAAGATTTTTTCCCCGCCAGTCTGTTGTGGGGCTTGAACTCTGGGACTGGGTATTGAGCTCTTCAGCTCAAGGCTACTGCCCTACCCCTAGAGCCACAGTACCACTTCTGGTTTTCATGTGGTTAATTGGAGATAAGAGTCTTAGGTTCTTGGGCCGGGAATTTGGCCTAGTGGTAGAGTGCTTGCCTAGCATGCACGAAGACCCAGGTTCGATTCCTCGGTACCACATACATAGAAAAAAGCCAGAAGTGGTGCTAAGGCTCAAGTGGTAGAGTTCTAGCCTCGAGAAAAATCCAAGGACAGTGCTCAGGCCCTGAGCCCAAGCCCAGGACTGGCAAAAAAAAAAAAAAAGAAAAAGGGGGGGGGTCTCAGGTTCTTTTGTGCTAGGCTGGCATTGAACCCTGATCCTCAGATCTCAGCGTCCTCTGTAGTTAGATAGCCACTACTCCGGCACTTAAAGATAATTTTTAAAATTAAGTTCTAGTAAAAGGAAGACCTGAATCAACCAAAACAACATCCAGAATATTTTCTTATGACGCCCTTTCAAATTTAGTCCCTTTACTCGTACTAGCTTCATTTTATATTTAAAGAGAAAAGCTCTCCTTGATTATTTTTCATTGGCAAGATCCACAAAAGACTAACATCAAAATGCAAGACAATGTTATTGGTACTTAGGAAAGGATACAAAGAAGTAATTGTTCTGAATTTTCCTTTTGATTTTTTTATTCCCGTAAGTCAGAATTACAGTATTTCCTTGAAATAACAACTTTTATTTCTTTGAACACACAATATCTAGATTTATATCATAAGTATACTACAGAGAGACAACTCAGAAAAATGTGAAATAGCATATATCTTCATTTCCTTCATGTGAAAACAAATACTAATTCAGTATCTTTTTTTTTTTTTTTTTTTTGCCAGTCCTGGGCTTAAGCTCAGGGCCTGAGCACTGTCTTTGGATTTTTCTCGAGGCTAGAACTCTACCACTTGAGCCTTAGCACCACTTCTGGCTTTTTGCAAGTATGTGGTACCAAGGAATTGAACCCAGGTCTTTGTGCAGGCTAGGCAAGCACTCTACCACTAGGCCAAACTCCCGGCCCAGCTATGTATTTCTTGATGAATGAAATATAGTGAGGTCTAGAGTAGAAAATTGAAAACACTAGGATAATTTTCCATTTTTCATGCATTACATTGACATTATAGTTTTCAAATAAAGGTTCTGAAATAAAGTTCCAAAGATCAGGTTGAATTGCATTTAGGTGAAATCATCAAAAATAATTTCAGAGTAAAAATTAATTTTATATTCTTTCATTTCTGTATTTTTGTTCATCTTATGTGCAGTAATGTATACCACCTGAAACTGCTAGAGATTTAAATTTTTAAAAGTCACAAATCAAGCCCAGTACTGTAGACTAAGGCCTTAATCCTAACTACTTGGGAGGCTGAGATCAGAGGAGTACAGTTTGAAGCTGACTGGAGTAGGAAAATCCATGAGACTCTTTATTTCACCACCAAAAAGTGGGTCTGTTGCTTAAATAGTAGAGCACTAGCCTTGAGTTAAAAAAAAAAGCTCAGAGAGAGGACCAGGGCCTTGAGTTCAAACCCCAGGACTAGCACCAAAAATAAAGTTACAACTCATCAAATGAAGTCATTTTTACATATCAGACTTAGAGTTTTCCCTCTCTTCCTCAAGTTACTTCAATTAAATAAAGAAAAGGGGGAAGAAAGAGATTTGTGGGGAGACTGACCCATCAAAGTTCACTTACCTGGTCATGGTAGCTGGAACCAGAACTACTATTTGCTCCACAAGGTGCTGGGATTTGCGGAGGTCTTTCCACAGGGCAAGTAGGATCACTAAAGGAAGGAGAAACTGGGACAGCTGGGTGGGGTGTATGATGGTGGTGGTGGTGATGTTGAAAATGGTGACCATGCTGCTGAAAGCAACTTGTGTGCGGGTGTCCTAATGCATGATGATTCTGTGATGACCCTCCACACGTTGAGTGCTGGGGACAGCAGGAAGGTAACCTTGGCATTGCAGGAGGGCCAGGCTCTGTGACAGCACTAGATGCCGTTCTTCTAGAGTCATCTTGAAACGCAAACAAATGTAAGGAAAATTAAAATCACATTTTTATTTATTTATTATTTTGGTGCTGGTCCTGGGGTTTGAACTCAAGGCCCTGGTCCTCTCTCTGAGCTTTTTTTTTCCCCCCCTACGGTACTTAATTACAGGATGGCCTTTGAGAAAGCTATGTATTTCTTTTTTTCTTTTTTTGGCCAGTCCTGGGCTTTAAGCTCAGGGCCCGAGCATTGTCCTTGGATATTTTTCTCAAGGCTAGAGCTCTACCACTTGAGCCTTAGCACTACTTCCAGCTTTTTCTAAGTATGTGGTACCGAGGAATCAAACCCAGGTCTTCATGCATGCTAGGTAAGCACTCTACCACTAGGCCAAACCCCCGGCCCCCTAATATTTTTAATACTTTTTATAACAAAACCACAAAAAGTCTCCCAACACAAGTCTTTTTACATACCCCCTACAGAAGAACCAGCTGTACTATTGCTTGTAAGAGCAGTTGAAGTCTCTGATGCTGTGGAAGGTTGGCTACTGGAGACAGCTGGTGCAGTATCGGAGGCTTGCTCAGAGGTAGATGGGTTTGAATTGTTAATGGAAGCGCTAGTAGTCTGTGAGTCCATCCTTGTAGAAGTGGTTGGTACTACAGTAGGCTCTACAAGACACAGAACTTCAACTTAGCATTACACAACACATTAAAGAAACAAGATGTGTAACAAAGAAAACCTCTTGGCAAGGCACGGGGTGCAGGTCTGTGACCTCAGTTCTTCAGAAAGTAAAGCAAAGAATCCTAAATTCAAGGTCAGCCAACAAAGTGAGCTCCAGACCCCTCTGGTTATGTAAGCCTGTGCCTGAAAGAAAAAGTAAACAAACAAACAAAAAAAAATGGAGCTGGGCATTGTGGGTCACACCTGTAATCCTAGCTACCCAGGAGGCTGAGATCTGAGGATCAAGGTTCAAAGCCAGACCAGCACAAAAGGATCTGAGACCCTTATCTCCAGCTAATCTCTAGAAAATAGGAAGTGGGACTTGGCTCAAGGGTAGGGTGGTAGCCTTGAGCTGAAGAGCTCAGTGACAGTACCCAGGCCGAGTTCAAGCCCTAAGACAGACAGAGAAAGAGAAAGAGGAAGAGGAAGAGGAAGAGGAAGAGGAAGAGAAAGAGAAGGAGGAGAAGGAGAAGGAGAGGGAGGGGGAGAGGGGAAGGGGGGGAGGGGGAGAGGGAGAGGGAGAGGGAGAGGGAGAGAGTTTGGCCTAGTGGTAGAGTGCTTGCCTAGCATGCACGAAGGCCTGGGTTCGATTCCTCGGTCCCACATACATAGAAAAAGGCCAGACGTGGTGCTGAGGCTCAAGTGGTAGAGTGCTAGCCTTGAGAAAGTCCAAGGACAGTGCTCAGGCCCTGAGCCCAAGCCCAGGACTGGCAAAACAAAAGAGGGAGGGAGGGAGGGAGGGAGGGAGGGAGGGAAAGGACTGGACGCCTTGACTCATGCCTGGAATCCTAGCTACTCAGGAGGCTGAATTTGGAGGATTGTGGTTCAAAGCCAGCCCAGCACAACAATCCATGAGACTCTTCTCCCCAGTTAAGCACCAGAGAACTGGAAGCAGCACTATTGATCAACTGGTAGAGGGAAAGCCTTGGGCCTAAGAGCTCAGGGACAGCACGCAGGCCAGAGTTCAAGCCTCATGACCAACAAAAACAAAATAATAGTAACAGTAGCAGTTGTAATTCTACTACCAGCAACAAATAAAAAAAATGGTTTTCAGAAAAATTATAACTTTTCTGATCTATCAGAAAAAAGAACTCTTCTGTTCTGGGCTGGAACTCAGGGCCTGGGTGCTATCCATGAGGTTTGTTTGCTTAAGAGTGGCAATTTATCATTTAAGATACAGTTCCACTTCAAGCTTATTTGTTAGTTAATTTGAGGTATACTAGCTCCTCAGATCTCAGCCTCCTGAGTAGTTAGGATTACAGGTGTGAGCTACTGCCACCCAGCCAAACCATACTTTTTTATGCCTAGTATAAATTCAATTGCTTAGAAGGCAATTCTGATTTTCACCACTTCAGTATGATGATGGATACGTTACTTGAACACTATCACATGAGTCCATAGAATTTTGTGACTTTCCTTCACAAAATTGCTGAGATAAATGGAAACCAGCCATAATATATGCTCCTTTAGGTAGAGCAATCATTTAAGAAACATTAGGGAGCTTGAGATGCAGTTTAGTGGTAGAGTGCTTGCCTAGCATGCATGAAGCCCTGGGTTCCATTCCTCAGTACCACATAAACAGAAAAGGCCAGAAGTGAAGCTGTGGCTCAAGTAATAGAGTGCCAGCCCTGATCAAAAGCAGCTCAGAGGGGCCAGGAGTTTGGCCTAGTGGTAGAGTGCTTGCCTAGCATGCACAGGTTCGATTGCTCAGTACCACATATACGTAGAAAAAGCCAGAAATGGTGATGTGGCTCAAGTGATAGAACTTGAGCCCTGACAAAGTCCAGGACAGTGCTCAGGCTCCGAATTCAAGCCCCAGAACTGGCCCAAAACAAACGAACAAAAAAAGCTCAGGAACAGTAACCAGCTCTGAGTTCAAGCTCCAGGACTGACAAAAAAAAAAAAAAAGAGGAAGAAGAGGAAGAAGAGGAGGAGGAAGAAAATGGAGGAGAAGGAGGAAGAGGAAGAGGAAGAAAAGAAAGAGAAAAAGAGAAATAAATGAACATTAGCTGTAACTTTAAACACCTATGCTTCTATGCTAATTCAAATGCCTGTTTTTAAAACTTTTAGTAAATGTAAATAAATACATAAGTAAAATATTCATGAGTGGTATTATTCAGCAGTACTCTAACCAATATTAAAATATGAACAAGCTAAATTTTAAATATCTGATTATAAAACGGTTGCTTAAGATATTTCACGGCCGGGAGTTTGGCCTAGTGGTTAAAGTGCTTGCTTAGCATGCATGAAGACCCGGGTTCGATTCCTTGGTACCACATACATACAAAAAAGCCGGAAGTGGTGCTGAGGCTCAAGTGGTAGAGCTCTAGCCTTGAGAAAGTCCAAGGACAGTGCTCAGGCCCTGAGCTCAAGCCCAGGACTGGCAAAAAAAAAAAAAAAGAAAGAAAAAGATATTTCACTTAAAACTATATTGAGAGGGGGGAGGGTAATGGGGACCAAGACATGTGAAAGGGTATCAATGTATGTGAATTAATGCACCCTCTATCTGGCAAATATCATATAACCCTTTTATTAATTACAATAAAAATATTTTTAAAAAATTTATTGAAAATGAGCTATACAACTTGTGGGGATGGGAGAAAAAAACTGGGAGAGAGAAAGGGAACAGGTGACGCTGTCCCAAAAGAAATGTACTCATGTCAGGCACTGGTGCCTCATGTCTGTAATCTTAGCAACTCAGAAAGCTAAGATCTAAGCTAGGTGCGGTGGCTCTCCCCTGTAATCATGGGTACTCATAAGGCTGACACCTGAGGATCAAGGTTCAAAGCCAGGGCACAAAAAGGACCAGAGATCCTTATCTCCAATTAACCACTAGAAAATGTAAAGTGGAGGGAAAAAAAAAAAAGAAAGAAAATGGAAAGTGGGGCTCGGCTCTTGGGTAGGGTGGTAGCCTTGAGCTGAATAGCTCAGGGAAAACGCGCAGGCCCAGGGGTAGGGCAGTAGCTTTGAGCTGAAGAGCTCAGGGACAGCATCCAGGCCTAGTTCAAGCCCCATGACCCACCAAAAAACAGTTGAGTTGTGAGGATTGTGGCTCAAAGCCAGCCCAGTTAGGAAAACCCATAAGACTCTTACATCCATCCAATTAACCACCAGAAAACTAGAAGTAGACCTATGGTTTATAGTGGTAGAGTGCTAGCCTTGAGCAAAAACAGCTCAAAGACAGCACCCAGGCCCTGAGTTCAAGTTCCATGACAGACAACCCACACACAGAAAGAAATATACTCATACCTGACTTACGTAACTGTAACCCCTCTGTACATTACCTTTATAATAACAATTTTTTTTAAATTTTAAGATATTTTAGTTTAGGGCTAGGATGTAGCTCAATGGCAAAGTGCTTGCCTATGAAGTACAATGCCCTGGGTCCAATCCCCAGTACCAAAACCATAAAGACAAAAAATAGTAATAATGCTGGGCGTGGTGGCTCACACCTGTAATCCTAGCCACTCAAGAGGCTGAGATCTGAGAATGGTGATTCAAAAGTAGCCCAGACACTAAAAAGTTAAAAAGTCCATTAGACTCTTATCTCCAATTAATAACCAAAAAAACAGAAAGTGGCTGTGGCTCAAGAGATAGGGTGATAGCACTGTGCTGAAGAGTCCAGGGACAGCGCCCAGACCCAGAGTTCAAGTCCCATGACCAACAACAACAACAAAAAAGTTTATTTAAAAAAAAGGGGGGGGCTGAGTTGGGCCTAGTGGTAGAATGCTTGCCTAACATGCACCTGGGTTTGATTCCTCAGTACCACAAAACAAACAAACAAGATATTTCACTTTAGCTGGCCACTGCTGCTCATGACTGCAATCCTAGCTACTCACGAAGCTGAGATCCAGAGCATCTAGATTAGAAACCAGCCCAGCGAGCAAAGTCTTAGAAACCCTTCAATCTCCAATTAACCAGCAAAAAACTAGGCTACAGGTATGATTCAAGTGATGAGTGCCAGTCAAACAAGTAAGTTCTCAAACTTTTTATCAACTTACCATCTTCATCAACAGTAAGGTCTACAACTTCTGCTGCATTCTGCCTCAAGGGTTGTATAACAGTAGAAATCCGACTCCTGTTTCGTGGCTCCTGTGTCCGCCCTGTGTGAGAACTTGAACCTTGGCTCCAATGAGACCTGGAGTGCCCAAGGGTTGAACGAGACCTTAAAGGATACCAGTATTATATTAGTAAATATAAATAAAGGACAGATGTCTTAGTTACCCCAAGAACCTATAAGCCTTTCCTATAAAAATCAGACCTTCATATAAGATTTACGCAAAAAAATAATGGTAATAAAATTTTAAATGACTAGCACAAGGCCTAGCACTCAGTAAAGTTTGTTGAATTCATTCATCAACAAACTAAGCAAAGTATATAAAATCCAATGTTAGACCAATCAGTGCAAAATATAGGATTCTTTTTTTTCAATGGTAATTTGAATATTCACCTGCATTATAATGATTGTTTACATGTTATGACAATGCTCAAAATAATTCACCAAAAATAAAAAATTAAAAAAAAAAATAAAAACATGGTAACCCTAACTACTTGAGAGTCTGAAATCAAGAGACTCAAGATTCCAGTCAGACCAGGCAGGAAAAGTTTCAGAGACTCCATCTCAGTGGAGAAAGAAGCTGAGTGTGGTGGTAAAGGTCTATCATCCTAGCTATGAC